>NC_135549.1:15502341-15572341 GCF_964340395.1 Glandiceps talaboti
TGTAACGTTTTGTAAAACTAGTTTGACTATGAATAATACTCGTAATATCGTACACCCTGAATGGCATTGAATCACATGTTGGTAAAACATATTTGTGTAGCAGTACACATAGTATGGTGCAATAAATCCAATCAAAATTGATTTTTGAGTCCGCACCCAAAACTCGGAGCCTAAATGCAATCAAGATTTTAACCGGTTACTATACTACGTATGGACGCAACCGACCTGTAATTAACATGTACAGTGTCTAATTATTGGTATTTTAACCATTTTCAGTGAATACATTGTCTATTGTGTTATCTACAAAATACTAGTCGAGTTACAGCTAGCATGGCTAGTGCAGGTACAAAAAAACTTACTCCGTTCATCTCCAGGTCGCCTTCCTCTGATTTGAGGTCTGTTGGTTCTCTGTAGTTGTTGTTGTTCATTTGGATCATTGGAACGAATAGCTACACAAACACAGCAGAGGCAAACTCCGAATACGGAGAGTAGAGAAACAACGCTTGCCACTATGATGACACGTGTGGTGTAACTTTCGTCAACGTAGACCAAATTAGCCTCTGTTGTTGAAGGTTCCTTTTTATCTGAAACGTTATAAGTTTGACTAGGTAATAGTAAAACTGACTTAAAAGGCAATTCAGGTAGTGTTTGTAAGGAAGGGAGAGAGAAGGGGGGGGGGGAGAAGAAGAAGGAGAGGGAGGGGGTGTTGGGGAGCAGAGGGTGTGGTGGGAGTAGGGATGTTGGTAAGGAGGAGAGACTAGCGAATAAAACTGGAGGTAATGACAACGACATCTTATCGTTCATGAAAACGATGAGTCAGTGACAGGGACAAACTATCATGTATTACGGCAAACTACTTGTAAATCACAACAATGTCAACGCGTTGACAAAAAAAACCCTGAATTTTAGACGAACATATTAGGTAACAAAATATGTTGCAAATTGATCAAGACATCAATAGTTGACATATACGACAGACTTGAAAATTAGACCACAGGACATCACAGTTGTGTTCTTAGATAGAATTGTAATAAACAAAGAGAAGTTAGTTACCATGGTGTGTGATGAGTTCACAAAAGTTTCCATGGTAACCGTCATCACATGAACAAAATCCAGAAATACAAATCCCATTATAGTTGCAATCATCATTATTGGAGCAGCCAGTCCCAGGAGACTCTGGAACGAACAAAAGAGGATATTGCAGGACATTACGATACTTTAATCTACGATTAGATAAATCAATCATTAATGCATAAATGACAAATGACCTATATGACCTACAGGTTTTTGATTTCGGAAACATATAGTATTAAACGTAGAGTATATAACGTAGAAGAAAATTAGATAATTGGTCTGGATTTAACTGAATGTAATGGGATTCATTCAAAATAGAAAAGAGAACATTAAATGTAACGAGAAGAGTCGTCATCACTTGTAACAGGCTAAGGGTTGGGGGCTATTCACGTGACTGTGTGGACAGACGAATCTAGTATCGGATGAATGCTACTGTTCTCTCTAAATATATCAATTCAGTTTGTACTATAAATTTCATATCCATTTGCACGAATGTTTGTACATACATACATACATACATACATACATACATACATACATACATACATACATACATACATACATACATACATGCATACATACATACACACATACACACATACATACATACATACATACATACATACATGCATACACAAATACATACATACATACATACATACATACATACATACATACGTACACACACACACACATACATACATACATACATACATACATACATACATACATACATACATACATATATACGTACGTACGTACATGCGTGCGTGCGTACGTGCGTGCATGTGTGTGCGCGTGCGCGCGTGTGTAATATAGGAGATACCACTGACATTCAAAAGTAAGAAATGTATACCGAATACCAAATACAACAATAAGTGAAAAGTTCAAATATGGGCTTAACCTCATAAGCGAGTATGCTAACGATTAAAGACCCACGTAGTAACTAGCAATGAAACTATATATCGATCACTGTTCATAAAAAAATACATATTTCAAAAATAAACGAATAGATTAAAGTATGCAAGTACTGTGAACTGAAATACAAACTTGAATTAAAATACATGGTCGATCAGAAGACTATACACGCAAAAGTCCCCCAACGTATAGTAGGCCCTCGTTATAAATTACCATTGTACCATGGGTATTATAACAAGGATGGTTGTAGATTTATGTGTTTTGATAAGAGAAGTCTTGTAAATTACTATGCTAATAATTTAGATGAATAATGTAGATTTATAGATACGTGTAGAATTAACTTATCAAATCTTTTGTATTTGATGTTTTAGCTATGCTACTGTAATGACTGCCACTTACATGGACTAAACAACAACAATAATCAATGGCAACAAAAACGACGACGACGACGACGACGACGACGACAACAACAACAACAACAACAACAACAACAACAACAATATTAATAACAAAGACGACAACAACGTACGATGACTACGGCGACAACAATATGGGAGTCTTCAGTAGTTACAAGGGGAGGGCCGGGGAAAATCAGGTCCCGTTGAGTAACATACTCTCCCCCGTTAAAATATCAAAAATGTGGTTTAATTGCTGTCAGACATGGAAAAAGACACTAGTCCTAGGATCAATGATTTCAAGGAATTAATCCCAATGCTGCCACTGAAAGTTTAAAGGTACTGATTATTTCCCAATTACTACCAAGAAAGTGAATTTGAGTGAAGGCAGTGCATTAATCATACCTGTGTTTGGATCTCAATAGCTAGCTGAGCTGAAGGCCAGAACATTATATCGCTAACACTTGATGGGCACACTTCCGACATTGTTGGGACCAATACAAGGTCAACATCTCCATAACATTATCCATAATAACTTATCAAAGTTTACTCCTGTGAGACCCACTTCTCTGCTTACATCACAGCTGACAATCAATTCACTGCATGGTTGTCAACAGCGATTTGATTGACATGGTCTGATACTGTGGTACTTCAACCTAACCCTAAATTTAACCCTAACCCTAACCGATTTGGCAGCAGTGAGATGTTGAACCGATAGCAGTTAAATCAAACGAAATCAACCCCCCTGATCCTCCTTTACTTGACGGGGTCGAAATTATGGCATGTCAAATATACAACATGTATTACATTGCAATCCCTGTATGGTCAATGGATATGGATTTCTTGCAGGGAGCTGTTAATTTCACCTCAATTATTCAACCTATATACAAAGTCATCCTAAGTTATTCGTTATCAAATATATGAATTTAGCTTCGACTAATACAGCTACACAGGGCTACATATTGATTTCCATTTTTTTTAGATTAACTTAACACATTAAGAACTGACATATATGAAACTACGAGTTCGTCAACTTTCTTTTGGTTTACATCTTTAGACTCGACTGTTACGGTAACACGTTAATCAAGTAATAATTACGTGTTTCAGTAGGATAGGTAACTTTATATAGTTTTTCTTGTGACCATTAAACGTGTTTGAAAATGTCTTTAGGGTAATCTATAGGTTAGTTCATATGTTTTATAGGTTGCATTTGTACTTAAACCATTGTCATGCCGGTATCGTACAAGATGATTTAAGATAATTGTATTCCTCCCAATTTGAACATCTTAACTCAATTTGAACATCTTAACTCATACAGGATGTAGTTCAGAGGATTGATGTCGCAAATACGACAAATATACCGATTTAGTAGCAACAGTGTGTTTGTGTGTGTTGCGACTTTTCCTATACAAACTGTCAATACAATACCTTCCCGGAAATATCAAATTGATCCGTTTTTGAACGAATGAAACACCTGCAGAATCAAAGTACGCGCCAAACTCATAATTATAACGTGAAACAAGCTGGTGTACGTGTAGCATATTGCGTCAATTGGTTGCAGGATGTATTGCCATATCCCTCGAATTTTCAGAAGTTAATATATTGTCGTCGTGAGAACAGGTCTTCATAGAACATATCGGGGTTAGCTATTTCACATACCTTGGAGAGATATGTGTGGATAATTACGTCATGGCATTGTATACTGAGGAACTCCGAAATGCGTCACCGTGGTTCTTGTAGGTGTAACGCAACATTTAAGCTCACATTCTTAACGAACAAAAAGTGATTTTTTTTTTAAAAGAGAAAAGGGTACCTTGTTACACCATCTCTTCTGCTGACTTCACTATATTGGTCACGATTTATGCAAATACATTTATTTTAAGTCTCACTATGTGATACTGTATGTAGAAACTTTAGTTATATATAGTGTTGATTCTAAAAGTCATTGATATATGGGTTACTCATATAGATGAGAATTGGGTACCACTACTATACGTCATGTCCGGTCTCCGTATGTATATGTTGCTTCCACGTCTATTGATACATTATTCATACATTTTTTTTAATAAGTGGTATATTTATCCAAATGCTAACCTGTCATGACAAGGTGAAAAATATCACCAATGAATAGTTTGATTACCTTTGTTTATAAGTGATTACTTGTTATTTCTCAGCTTGTTTACAAATCACTTTACATATAATAACAAATTTTTACACATTTGTTATAGTTTCAAATTGCTTTTCAATTTAAACATGGACTTGGTCTCGCCTCCATTGAATTGGGAACAGCGCCCTCTCATCCGTGCAATAATTTGCGGTATCACGTCCACGCACACTTAGGACAAATAAGGTGCAGTTGTGAGAATTGTTGATCAATTATTTTCACTCAAACAATGGGCAAAGTAATGCTATTCTAAAGCATTTGAACGCTCCATAGTGTATATGATAAAACGTCAGTCTGTATGGACCGGATATGGACCGTTAGTACGGCTTACTCCCAAGGTCGGGCCTTTAATTTGGTACAACTTCAATTCGCAAAACCCATATCCGGTCCTCAATGATTAGAAAACATGCTAAAGTTGTTTTATTAATTAAAAATAAAAAAACACATAAGCCATTCCTCATCTATAATATTCACATCACTTACATCTAATTGCATTCACTATCAAGGGATAGTCAAAGTATTGGCAGTTCAATTAGGGGCCAGCGACACACTTACCATATTCGCATCGAAAACCATAGAATGCATCAGCACAGAGACATATGTTAAAAACACAGGTACCGCCATTTTTACAACCATCGGCTGCATCACACCCTGTGGACCAATCAGTAGTATTTGATTCTGTAATGAAAAAGGAATTAGATGAGATTTGTAACAAAATAAACCCGTTCGATGTAAAGCGTTATTTATAGCATTCGTATATCAGCAGTGCAGTTCCAAAGGCTTTGTTTATCATTTCCATTAAATACGTAATCCGGTTTTCTCCCTTATTCAGCATCAAGTTAACCTGTTATGACAAGGTAGCTGGGAAAGAGGAAGGTGAAAAATATCACCAATGCATACTACATGGCTCTTTCAAATTGTTTTCCTGTACATGTAATAAACGCATTCGCATTTGTCCTGATGGTACTCAACAACAATACTGGTGTAATTTACAACTATATAAGAAATGCTCAGTCTGTTTATGTTCTATCTATTTTATTCAGATGCATGTTATTATGATTCATTACTGAAAAATATCATCAACTGAAATCAATTACCCCCCCCCCCCCCCCCCTCTAATAGGCTAATGTTATGATATCTTAAAACCATGCCGCCGCTTTGAATAAATGCAATTATTTCATCACTTCGGATGAAACTGAAATCGCATGGAGCAAGGATATAACAATTTTACGACAAATCCGAAAATTCATCTTCATTACCATCATTAGTGTACGGTATTTAGAATGAGCGACAAGTACGTTAATGTAAAATGTGATCATCGGGGAAGTTATTCCTATATCAACGTGACAGGCGAATGACCCCAATTATAATTAAATTGGAAGGGTTTCAAAGAAGGCTTTCTAATATTGTGCATTCAGAAACATTGCCAGAACAGTTTGTTTAGAGGCGATCTTTTTCGTTGACTTAAACTGTCCTGCAAGACAGACTTCTGAAATGATACAAGCGCCTCAGGTCAGAAGTCATTACGTTTCAATCTGAAACAAGCGCCTCGGGGCAGAAGTCATTACGTTTCATTCAATGAAACAAGCGCCTCAGGTCAGAATTCATTACGTTTCACTCAATGAAACAAGCGCCTCAGGTCAGAAGTCATTACGTTTCACTCAATGAAACCAGCTCCTCGGAGCAGAATTATTAACATTTCATTCAATGAAACAAGTTCCACAGGACAGAATTCGTAACGTTTCACTAAATGAAACGACTCCTCGTGACAGAATTCGTGACGTTTGACTCAATGAAACAAACTCTTCGTGACAGAATGTATTACGTTTCACTCAATGAAACAAGCTGCCCGTAGCAGACTTTACAATAATTTTTCCTGTCAACCTTGTTTGGGTAGCATTTTCTAGACACAATAAGTACCATAGAAGCTTATGGAAATAAATTGAACCCCAAGACGGAAATCTGGCAAATTTACTATAAATTAACTTTACTTGACAAATGAGTGTTTCAAATAGCCATATTTGGAAAATGTCGGTAAATAGAGATGCAATCTTTCCTATATATGGAGTGTACCTTGAATAGCATAATAAATGGATGGGTGAATGAATTTTGAAAATATAATTATATACAATTCGAATAAACATCACATGAATAAATATGTTTACAGAGATAGAGGATAGAATTGACTTCATTTAATTAAATTCCATTCCTAGTCAGATCTGTAGTTTAATTATTATAGGGGAACGCCATGCCAGGAAATATGTGTCTTTTCATACTTTTGGTTCTGGAGAGTCATTTCATGATTTCACATCACATAATTTTACTCAATTACCAAAAAACCCACCAAATTGAAACTCTATTTCACCTCCATTGTTCTTAAAATGACCCACCGTTGCATCATGGGACATACCTACATATTTACTATAGTTGCACATTGAATATTGGTAATAAAAGGTAATAAGCACGGAGAAGTCATGAATATCCAGTGTGCATTTAATAAAAAATATGATTTTGAAAATACATTGATGTCCTGGAATGGCGTTCCCCTTTTAGTCAATTTTAGTCGGTTTTAAATATTCCAAGGCTTAAATGGATGTCAGCATAATTGACTATTAGTGTGTTTATTATTACTGGTCAAAAAGCAAACATGTTCAAAACAGCGCAAATGGTAGCGAATGGTGGTTGACTCCATATTTGAAATTTGTACCGATTCTGTAGTCTAACCAATTTCGTCATTTCTGCCTATAAACAAACGTGATCGGTACATGCATACGAACCAGCTCAGATGAATACTTTAATTATATATGATCTCAGTGTACTCTCTAGTTAATAAACTCGCCGAGAAAGAATCGTAGGTGATAACTGAGTTCAAACCGGTAAAGTCTAACTTACTCTTTGTCGTCATAACAACCAGGCAGTGAGACAACAAGATGATGGAAGGTAAAAATGTAACCATGGCAACAACCCAGTATCAGTTTCCTGTGGAGGGAAATCGTATATCAGTGCATGATCAATTAAATAAATGTACCCAACATCAATCAAATATGCACACGGTTAAATGTCGATATAGATCCTTTTGGTATTTTTACCCATATTTTTTTCTTTACAAATAAAGTGACGTGTTTGTTTGATACTGTATGATAAAGATGATTATGATGTATATAACACGAATTCAAGTTATGTGATCTCATCATTTTCTACAAGACCCAACACAAATACAGATGTCGTGTATTAATTACGTATCAACAAATTACATATACAGCATACAGTCTCAATAGTGTCTGGTATACCTATATTAAGTGTATTGTTACTCTCTAGTGATTCAGACATTGGAATTGCAATGTCAGAGGTAGACAGCTTATAGCTCTCAGCGGAGGCAGCGGTAATACCTCGCGTTTTATGTTGTCTATCGAGGTGTTTTTGCGAGCACTTTCTCCGCTGTCATGAATGAACGCGTTCATGTTTGTCACGTCTTTTTTATTTATTTAATTTCTCACCAACTAGACCAAGATTCGCACTAATCTCTAGACATGCGATGAAAGTGTCACCGTTTTAACCCCTTCAGGTGTGTCTCACTTAAAAGAAAAAATGTTAAATCTTCTAGAGAGCAACGTTACCTTAACCTTTGAACCTTTACTTGTCAGAGCTATGAATAAACTGAATTAGTACGTCTAAAATTAAACGAAAAATCATAGAAACCTTTCCGAACGGAGAACTCTGATTACAATTATGCCATGAAAACCTTGCTGGGTGAAATACACAGTTATTTCTACTATTCCTGTCAGTAGTTAACTGACTGCCTCCCATATGGTGTACAGAATTACATTTGACTCCTATGTGAACAGAAAATTGCCAGTATAATGAATGCATACAGCGCCCTCTTATGACATGTAGGAACTATCTTTCAATTTAAGAAAGTGAAAATCGCTTTTTTGTTGGAAACGCCCATCAAAAGCATTTAGTATAACTATGTGAAATGACATTATCAATGTGTATTACACCTCAACGCTCTAATACGTGCTGTCATTGGTCAGAATCGGATCACATGACCTTTAATTATGCAAATTAGTCATTAACATGAACGCAACAGCCATCATATTAATTGGTCTTATGTATCATAATATTATATGTAAATCTAGATGTAATATTGAACTGCCACTGATGATATATAACCTCATTTGTAACTATGATTAATTATGAAAATTGTTCATCAAGTATGCAAGTCACTCTTGATATCATGAATATATCCACGATGTTTGGTGAAATTCTACGCCACCGTTGATTATAGCGTATCACATTGATGAATATTATTATGTTAATTAGTGGTTGATATGTAAATTGTGTATATATATATTATATGTGTCATGACACATCAATATATATATATATATATATATATATATATATATATATATATATATATATATATATATATATATATATATATATATATATATATATATATACATATTCATTAAGTTAGCTGACATTCTAAACAACTATTGACATGTAAACTACTTATTATGCACATTATGCTAATTAGTTTCGATGGATTTCGCTAGAAAACTAAATCACCTAAAGCAATTACCGTATAAGACAGACAGACATACAAACATACATAAATACACACATACATACATACATACATACATACATACATACATACACACACACATACACACATACATACATACACATACATACATACACACATACATACATACATACATACATACACACACATACATACATACATACATACATACATACATACATACACACATACATACATACATACATACATACATACATACATACACACACATACATACATACACACATACATACATACATACATACATACACACACATACATACATACATACATACAGACAGACAGACAGACAGACAGACAGACAGACAGACAGGCGGGCAGGCAGGCAGGCAGACAGTCAGAACGATAACATAAACTTCCCATTATTGGAGTCATAAAGGATGGGTAACCCAACACCTATCCATATATACTTGAAGTTATTTCAAGTAATGTTGTACGGAAGTAATCAAATAAAGTGCCTTCTAATTGTAACCCCACTACGTCGAAGAGCACGGTAGTACAACTCATTGTGGTCGTATAGAGACGTATAATCTGTCATCACTGACCGACAACTTAAACGATTATAGAAATAACATCTTGGGTAATCAACATGAACACTTTTCAATATGGGAAACTTGAGGGAGGTCTGTATAATACATTAGGTGGTTTGTATACATCTTTAAACATTCTCGAATCTTTGTCTAAACACGATAATACTTTCTGGTATAGTTTGACCTGAATAATTTCACTAACAATTACAAATGTAAAATTAAATTCCGTTCTCTCTTTTTTTGCATGGCAAGGCAATCGTGCAACTATGGATACAATCTACTCTGAAATTGATAATGTTGGTACGAATGTCTTCATCTGTAACATCTGTTGTTTCAGTTAGTGTCATAGTGACTTGCAATGCAGCCTTATTCGAACAGATCAGGTTGCTTTATCATATCATCCAGATGTCAACAACTCACACTCGCAATATCAGTGATTAATCTAGTTTAGACATGATTAACATAATTCAATTCATCGAGTATAAATGATTGTCAACTTATACACCTAAGTCGCAGTCGTACGTTATGTTTGTCAGTCGCCGAAATACCGCGTGGCTATTAGCAGATTATAAGAAGCCACAAATTGATTTAAAGCTGAAAAAATTAGAAGAAGAAAAATGATTTAAATACATCATAATGTTACATAAAGAAGGAGGAAAATATATGCATGGGGTTCTCAGCAGACTTGAGTGTAATCTGATGCATTTAAACTAAGACAGTCACACAGAAAGGTCGTGATTTGTTTACTTGACACGAGCAATGATTTAGATGGGAAATATTTGTGAACTAAGACAGACACACAGAAAAGTCGTGTTTTGTTTACTTGAGTAATGATTTAGATGGGAAATATTTGTGTCGGGGTGTGACAATTTATGCATCATGCACTGTTAACGATATATCTGTCCTTGAAAACAGTGAACAGAGAAATATGGTTTACCGTGGGCTATACATGCTATGGTATGATGATGACGAACATTTTATTACACTAACACCTTTTTGCATGATAAGTTCAAACGTAAATTGAGACCTCGTTCGTTGGCATTCTTCGTACGTAATAAATCAGTTATGTACCGCTCAAAACCTCGAAAAGTTATCTAGGGTACAGTGCAATAGTGTATATATATATATATATAATGTGTGTGTGTGTGTGTGTGTGTGTGTATATATATATATATATATATAATATATATATATATATATATATATATATATATATATATATATATATATATATATATATATATCCAGACGTCAACATATATATACATACATACATACCACTTCTGCCGTCAGGTATGCCTAATTCCATATTTATGAATATTTAATATACAACTGTAACAAAGTACGCAATGTGTAAGATATATTTTCTTACATAGGCTACAACACAACTGTATCGTGTTTAACAACTGCCTTCTTTATCTTATAATGTTGAAACATATGTTTTTATTAGTGAATACACACACACCAGCTGGTATGGCATGCTTAATTTGAACAGAAAGAATTAAACGTGTGTTATTCTAAAAACTCGGAATGTTTACGTACATGAAACTAGGCAATTCCGGGCATATGAATCACCGGCTGTCCTTCTGACCCAGTCAATAAATGAACCACTATACACGCACAATAATCTTGTTTTTAGGTGAGTCTAATTGGCAAAATATGTGAAAGGCTACGAAACGCAATATAGTAGGCTATATGAATCAGAAAAGCGGATTGATGGACACGGTAATGAATAAAATATGCATGGCTTACACGTCAGGATGATTAGCTTGTACTGAATAGAGTTGTACTGCTGTATGTCACAGTAGGGTGTACTTGAAACAGCAATTTTCATTCAGTACTCTTGATGAACGCATTGGAGACCATTTGACCGCCATATTGTCCTGTTCAAATAGACGTATAGCCTGTAGTGTGTCGCGGTAAGGTTTAGAAGTTAAAGTCTAATAGTAAGTATTGGTCAATCAATCATATATGAATCAAAGCTGGTAAGTGGTGATTTTACCGTAGTATCTTACCTCTCTATGAAATTTCATATCAATGGACGCTGCAGTTCGTACTCCATTTGTTTTTGTTTTTTTCAGTGGAACTCCTTCTACCCCGTGTACATGCTTAGGGAACCTCGAAGCAGCGTATAAACCTAGGGGAATATCCTCGCGTACACACTTGGCTCCTAGCTGACAGTTGAATGCAGGCCTTGCAATTGATTAATCGGTTAAAGTTTGAAGCATGTACCACGGTCTGCCCCTACCGCATCATTATACATTCAATGTCACTGCTGTAGTGAGCTGATTTTTCTGTGTCACGAGAAAGCCTGACACGAAGCTCTACTCCAAAGGTCAAATGGGGGATACTCTGAGTAATACGGAAGAGTTTCCCCGGCCCTTAAATATCAGGTTCCGTGTACAACTTGCTGGTAAAATGAATTTATACTCGTTATACACTGATTGTGAGTAGAAAGCGGCCCGCGCTTTGTAAAAACCGAGCCTAGATGTGTTGATTGGCCTGATGCAATTGGATTGAGATATTGGAAAATTAAATAATTGGCCAGCAGTCAATTCTGTGCAAGGATAGCAGGTATAGGGGAATTGAGGTTTAACATACATGACTCCAAAATCTGCAAATATATCATAATTCTTAGATGAAAATAGAACTTTGCGTTTCTTTCATGCTTATTTTCAAAGGGTGAGAGGTATTATACACATAATGAAATCTAACATTTTATTTATTTATTTATTTATTTAATTATTTATTTATCTATTATTTATTTATTTAGTGTTATTTTTAGTGTTTGTAAATGATATTCAATATAAGTATATGATTTACAATGTTTTGTTTGTTTTTGTTTTTGTTTACAATTTTTCTGTTTCTGTAATTATTTGCTCAAAAATTCTAGTTTTTACAATCAGACGTCTATAAACTTACGTATGAGTGTTATCCGAGTATGTATGTATGTATGTATGTATGTATGTATGTATGTATGTATGTATGTATGTATGTATGTATGTATGTTTGTTTGTGTATGTATGTATGTATGTATGTATGTATGTATGTATGTATGTATGTATGTATGTATGTATGTATGTATGTGTGTATGTGTGTTTGTGTTTGTTTGTGTGTGTGTGTGTGTATGTATGTATGTATGTATGTATGTATGTATGTATGTATGTATGTATGTATATATGTATGTATGTATGTATGTCTACGTAAGTGTACTTTGTAAGTATTTTGAATTTTGGTATAACCGTTTAATTGTTCATTTGTAAAGAAAACAATGAATTTATATTGTTTGTGTTGCTTCGTTACATCTCATCATTGTCATTGTTATTCTTAAAATCGTATGTATTAGTCTATAAATGACGGAGAAGCCTTTTAAGTTTTACATCGTACGTATGTACATGGTAATTGGCCATTCTCACTAATTACTGCCACAGATGGCCGAATGAATACAACATAGATAGAATACTAAACATACATGCATTTGATAAATTACATACTGCAAGCCATTGATCGCGCATACAAGAATGTAGCTCACTCATCGTCATGGCAACTGCATATTCAACCTCGTACATATATTAGTAGTACTGACCACCTGGAGGGTACCAAGTCACGATTTGACTTCTTGCGGTGTTGACCTTACTTGGCAACATTTAACCCTATTCTAAAAATGTACTTGACACAAAATGTTGCGAAATGGCGACATAAACGTGAAGGCATTTAACAGCTTTATAAAAATTACATTTCTTTATTCAATATGACTCATTATGGATTAGGATTGGGTATCTATTTTGGATTTTTAATTTTTTATAAAATAATTTTACCATGGCGTCCAACTTGAATAATTGATGTGAATCAACATAGATCAAGTCTCTGTTTGTATTCAATATATCAATTCGCAAAAAGCTACAGAATGTGAAAAAAGTTTCTTATTGTACGTACAATAACAAACATTTTATTCATTTATACATCTTTTGCACGTTTTTGAGTTACAAACAAGGACTTGGCCTATGCTGTTTGACATTGAATTTTCAAGTGGTCAAGTCGGAAGCCGTGATAAAATAGTTTTATGAATTCAAAATCAAAAATAAATATCCCAATTCTCATCCATATGGCCACTTCAAGTCTGAAATCCCTAATCACAAGAAGGTTTTGGTTTTATATTTATGTGAGAAAAGAAAGAAAAAAAGAGGAGAAAAAACCTTTGCATTCGCTCTGAGTTGCGTTTGAGTAAATAAATTCAAAATAATAAAGTGTCTTCATTATCATTAATCACATTGTGTTTTTCCATCGTACTCAGACGATGTACAATTTATCAGTACTTCAAGTAGGTTAATAGAGGCAGAGAAAAGATGGGATATCAGACTCATACCATTGCAACTCAGTGTACAAGTATGATTATCTCGCTTCAGTAAATTACTGGAACGGTGATGACATTATCATTCCTTTCCATCGCCACCCTCGACTCGTTTGAAATTCCCTCACCACTGATGTAAGAATCACCAGGACAGTATCACCCATGCTTCACTGCGCGAGTCAACGAAGCTGTTGTCAAAGGGTCGTAGCAACATTTGTCAAGATTTTCGAGCAGTATGTCTGTCTTAGTACAGTATGCTCACATGAAACATAATTACCTGAGTATATGTATATGACTGTGAGAGTTGAATTACTATGCTGGTGACTTCAACGGAAATGAAGTGAAATGAACGTTAGGAGAGATACATACATTGACATCAAACAAAGTTAGCCATTAAGGTATGTCATGTATTGTATCAATTATGCAATTGATCACGTCAGGCGAAATAAAATGTTTTTCTTTCCACACGACCTATCTCAACATGTACAGCTTTTTGCTTTTGAATAATTGATGATAAAAAATTCTTAGACCCGTTGTTTCAAGACACTTTCAATTTTTTATTTTATTGAAACGGGTAATAAAAACCAGTCACCCCTAGCCTATAGTGACGTACGAAAGTTAAAACCTAAGTTGGAATGCCTATGTAATTGAAAGAAATCAATCGAAGAGTCCTCGAAAGCAGAGAGATTTCCAATTGCACTGGTGTATTACTTTGCATCCATCAAGGTTGCTCTGTGTTTTAAAGGCAAGGGTTTCAATACGACGTTCTTGCATAAGTGTTATTTTATCTGCAGACTAAGGGTCGTATATTAATCATTCTTTGTTTTGAACATCAACATTTTCTATACCTCTGTCACATAACTGTTTTTCACACCTTTAATGAAATCCTAGTCTGCCATTAAAGCTATATTTAGATACACGTTGTTATCTGCTTTATCGGAATTTGAAGGCGTCTGTTACAAATGAATAGACGAGAGATATAAATACAACATGGACCATTAAACTAAAACTATCTTACAGAAATGCACAATTTTGAATAATTCATGAAGTTGAGAAGTCATTTGATTTCATTAATGCTACTGACACATAAAATGAAAATACATGTCACTTTCGTGAGGGAACTACAAGACAATTCCTCCTTGAGCCTCGGTTTTTGTATGACTGATTTTTTTTCTTTTTTACAATACTGCGTTACATGCTCCTACATAGACTAGACAGCAACATACGTCATCACGTTTACTGTATCTGGTCCTTTTCAAGATTTACGATAATTACGTCATCACGTTTACTGTATCTGGTCCTTTTCAAGATTTACGATAATTACGTCATCACGTTTACTGTATCTGGTCCTTTTCAAGATTTACGATAATTACGTCATCACGTTTACTGTATCTGGTCCTTTTCAAGATTTACGATAATTACGTCATCACGTTTACTGTATCTGGTCCTTTTCAAGATTTACAATAATTACTATTTTTGTTTTCATTGTCATCATTCTCGTTGCACGGAGCACTCTATCTGGCTTTCAAGAGTTAATTGGAGGCATCATCTGTCGGTGCGGTACACGGTTAGTACGATGAACTCCACTCAACGACGAACACAACGTTAACACTTTAGTATGCAGACGAGACTACTCACGCAAACGTAGAAAGTGTCTTCCTATTATAAAGTGGAAACAGTCAGGCTTTTTATGGAAATGATGTACTACCGTTTGTTTTGTCCCTTCTCGCCATACATCAACTGCCACACATTGTAGTGTCAGATTTAGGTCTCGATAGTGAAATGGTGTTGTGATGAAACACAAGGGTTATAACTATACAGCGATGTAGTAACACCACAATATAGACTACCTGTTTCTTGATTGATAGCCTCGTTTATTGTTGTTGTTTTTTTCATTTCGGAAAATGGTCAGAATTTAAATTGTTATAAATGTAACGCCATTGATATCGGTACACTAGCACTGCAAGTGGGAATTGCATCAGTTTTCTAACGTTTATCATACAAGTGTTGTTTTCTAATGAACATCGAAAATGAAGAGACGCATGGCATTTTCACATGTTATATATATATATATATATATATATATATATATATATATATATATATATATATATATATATATATATATATATATATATATAAACTCAGTATATGTAATATGTCTATACTGGAGTAAACAGTGTAACTTAACATTATATATATAACACGGCACTTACGTGAAACTGTGACCTTGTCGGCATGGCGATGGAAAAATGATGTTGTCGATTGATCGACAGACCGTCGGACCAATCAATCAGTCAACCACCCAACTAACCAATAAATTCATCCATTCCCCACCCAGTCACCTGTCTGTCTGTCTGTCTGTCTGTCTGTCTGTCTGTCTGTCTGTCTATCACAAACATATAATATTATACATATATGTATAAAATCGTCGAAAAGCTGAAACCCTAGCTAATCACTCAGATATATGATTATATCACTACAGTTTCATTTATGGAATAAAGATGTTATTAGAATATCAAGAAAGAGGGGATGATAAACTCAAAACGATCTTTTGCATTATTGTTTGACCCTTTTTACTTGTAAGAAGAAAATTAACTTACACAATCGGCTGCCTAGACGATCGACCCACGATGATAATTGCGAGGAAATTACACAATGAATCACAATATAATTGTCAGCTCCGTACTATATTGTCGATTGCTCACAGGAATACTGAAATTCCCGGCAGGTCGTGTCTTACAGCCAAGCAGTAATGTATTACTTCAGCTTCTTGTAGTTGATTGCTAGTTTTATATATATGTGTGCATACATATTATCATGCATGGCGTCGAAACCTATACTGTATTATCAGAAGTGATCCCTACAGGCCAAGGGGGAACAGTCGTGAATAGGGTTGTATAATCTGGGTGACACTGTTTGAAGGTATAAAGATCCACAAAGGCGCCTATGCCTACTGCGGGCGAACTAGTCATGTATTTGATAGCTGTGTTGGTGATTTGAAAAGTCTTCGGATGGAGTTCGGCGTATCAAACATTCACGATGTAGAGGATATCACCAAGGTACGATACGATAAATGTACGACAACACCTAAAAACTTAACTGAAATACAGGGCTGGAGATGAGGGAAATCGCATCGTCATCGACACATTCACCTTTACTTCTAAACAACGACCAGTTCACTCCCACACGACTTTTCTGTGGCCCTTCCTGCGATCGACACACCGTAAAGTGTGAATGTGTATGGAATCCTGAAGAAGGCCATACTATACAAATCATAACGAAAATCGCCTACATGTCGTAAATTTTTCATAATGGTGCACGTATTATAATTATTCACACGTGTTCATACGACGAAGCTAATTTGGCACGTCTCACTGCAGCTGCCATCACCTATCATGATTTCTTGACAAAAAGCAGCAGAGAGCTTGAACTTTTGATTTGCATTCAGCTACAGTCTAAATTCACTGATTTTAGCTAGTATATATATGTTTTTTGAACTTCCATACATTTTCAATTGGAAATGAACACCACATTTGTATATCAGATGAAAAATAAAAGTAAGTTATAAGTTATAACATTTAACCTATGAAGGGGACTAGGAAACCATTCGTAACATTTACTGAAAATAACTTTAGAGATCAAAAACTCATTGTGATAAACCATATTTGTATAGTCTTGTACATCATGTACTTATCGCTATTCCGAAAGTAAGATGTAACATTCATTCACGCCCTCTAGCGACAACATTTGACTTTGGCGAAAAAGGTGCCGGTGACACATGTAGCCTGATGTTTGCATTAGTATTATGTATATTATGAATGTATTTATGCTGTTTGTAATCGAAAAGTTGTTTTTATCTGGGAGTATAACGTTTACAGGTTTAGCGTCATGAGGCATATTGTAACATTAAAAACAACTGTTATAAATAATACATTATATGTGACTTTGTGAACCCACTAAATGATAAGCTCGCCATTTCTGCATTTCTGAATCATCAGAAGTCTTTGATGCATTACATGGCTATACATGTTCTAAGATCAATTTAGTAATAGGCAAAACATAACATAACATAATTAACATAACATAACATAACATAAGATTAACATAACATAACATGGCATAATTACATATGATATAGATTTTAACATAACATCTAACATAGCATAACATATCATAATATAATAACACAACCCAACACAACACAACACAACACAACACACCCCACACCCACACCACATCCACTCCACAACACAACACAACACAACACAACACAACACAACACAACACACCAACATTATTATGTTTAACTGAATCTAATTTACAAACAGGTCTATGGAAAGAAAGCATTGTATTAGAGTCTCAGATTTGTATGTAACTTCACTCACCTGACATCGCGTTACCAAAATTGCAAGAGCTATATAACTACAACAGAAATATACTTGTAACTTATATATTATCACATCATTGCAGCAAAGTGGCACTTCAATCATATCATGACACAAAAAGATTTTATAAAAAATGTTTTAATACAAACAAAACCACTTCTTTATTATCAAATAAATAACATATTCTAACGGTTATCGTTCATTACTGATCTCATCAGGGTGACGGTACTCGGCTAAGAGTTGATTTTACATATACAGGAAGGCAATCACAGCAGTTCAAATTACCACGGTATATGTATATGTATTGGAATTTTCCAATAATGTAACTCAATGGTGATGCGAAATAAAATGAAAATGAAAAAAAAATTATGTATTAATTTTGATTCGATTGCTTTGCACGAGAATATGGAGAATATATTAGTTTATTAATGAATAAATCACATCATTATCACCATCACCGTCACCATCATCACCACCGCCACCATCATAACAAAACAATGGAAAATCTTACATGGTTGTTTGTGAATGTCTACTAACCAAAAAGACAAGTTAAATACCATCTAACACGGTCACCTCATCAGGGACATCTGCATCTTGTTTGAAAAGGATATCGCCGACACATTGTTTTATATTTTTTTGTTTTATAGTATTATGATATTTAAAACCCACAATATTTGATTTCTTGAGGACAGTACATATATAAATTGACACTTCATCGTAAGATTTTACAATGTATCTTCTTCTTCACCACCATCACCACCACCACCACCACCACCACCACCACCACCACCACCACCACCACCACCACCACCAATATTTTCAGTGAGAAAACTAACGCCGGCATTTACCAGTACATTTGATGTTCTAATAATGGTCGACCACAAGCATTCCTGCCGTTCTCAATAGTTTTCGAAGTTACTATTCCATTTATGTATAAATCTTGGCATGGTTCGTGTTAGTAGTAACGAATTCTTATCAATCAATCAGCACGATTCTAAAAATATCTTTCACGGATCAACATGAATAGTATTGCATAAAAAAATTTCATGCTTCCATGCTTGAAAAATACGTGACAAAAATATACGACCAGCACTTATTATTATCAGTAATACCTTTTTATGATATTAAACTTTTCGAGATTAATTAGTGTTCCCTTATTATTGTTTGGTGTTCAAAGCAAGCGACTATGTCTCAGAAATGTTGCATTGATTACCGTTTCTTTCCGACGTTTTGATTACAAACCGACAAATACATTGTATAAATGATGCACAGTTGACCACACACAACCTTTTACAAATTCCACTGGTATTGCATTATGCAACGTTTACTCCTCATAGGGAGGCGGTGGTGTGATGACATCATGAATGACGTCAGATGACGGTGTGGTCAATCTACTTTGATACGAAGGTGGTAGATCATTCGATTCGTAGTCCGGGGGAGACATATTGACGTTATCGTAAGAGGGAGGCGACATCAAAACGACGTGGCGTTCAGTCGATTCTGCACCTTCCTCTAGTTCCGTGCATAGGTGGCGGTATCCGTCTTGGCTACCGTACATTGCAGGCATATCGTCAGTTATTCTGGTATTCTCCGTAACCATCCCTTCGTCGAAATGGTCATATGGATGTTCCGAGAAGGCTTCCCCTAACAAATGAATATGAGGGTAAAATACAAGTGTTACTGAAAGAGTTGGTGAAAGATTTTCTGTCGTAATTTTATATCAATCTTAGACAGCTGAATCTGATAACGTATTTAAAAGATGGTCACCACCGTATCTCCTTTGATAACATAATTATCTTGCGAGTATGAATCATGATGGATTTTTAGCCCACGTCATTAAATAGCTTGATACAATGTTAATATTTATGCATGAGATGTGTGTGTGTGTGTATGTATGTGTATGTGTATGTGTATGTGTATGTGTATGTGTATGTGTGTATGTGTATGTGTGCGTCATCAACGCCTTCATGTTTTATGTCACATTAATATATCCCGTTACGTTACATTACATTACATTACATTACATTGCATTACATTATATTACATTACATTACATCTTAAATAAAGAATACGCTGGTAATTTGTATTCAATGACGTTTTTTGAGGAGATGGAAATGAAATATATCCCTCTGGAAAAAAACGAACATTTAGCAATGAAAACAACTTGTTGTCGTGACTAAAACATGACACATGCAAGAATCTTAAAGGTAAAGAAAGTTTGATTTTGCAAAATATAGATATTAATAGATAGCCGTCCATACCAGCCTCGATATTTATTATGTCTTCCTCGGAATGTTCTGGTGCATCTTCATCTATCACTGAGCCTTGATTCTTACTTCTTCGCAGAACAACGCAATAAAAACATGCTGCAGCGGGAAGTATGACTGTAGTTATTAAAACGGCGGGAACTGACGCTAGTATAACCCCTACTGTGTCTGTCTTGGAACTCTCCTCGGAATCCTGCCACCATTCTGCAAATACAGGAATTAAAGAGCGCCATCAGCTCAGAAGCAAGCATACTTTTTTGCGTCTACTAAACGAGTAATTCAAATGTATAGGTTTGATTTATAGACAAGGTCTTCGAGGAACTGTGAAGAGTCATTTTAACTTCGCCGTTTCAACTGTAAATCATAGACTTAATCCTTCAGATACCCCATCAGGCAAATTATATCATACACTTTGGATCCGTGCAGATGAACTACCTACCGTTCATCAGTCATACAGAAACATATACAACAAAGGAATGTTCTGATTGGTTTTACTTTACTGAATCGATGAAATGAAATATTTCTCACAAATCAACATTAATGCTAGAAAGTAGCCTTCATCCGTTTTCTTATTTGAGTTCAAGCTCAAAGCAATAAGAACACTGACAAGCAGTCATTCTATCGTATTTCAGTCCCCATTGTCGATTGAATTGTGTAAATTGAAATTTACTCTGAGTGCAAACTGGACTGATGTAGCTTTTGCGTTCTTCTTTCATTGTATTATTCTTAGACTGTCACGTCTCGATATACATTAAATCCTCCACGTAAAAACATAATTTACACAGAATGGAGAAGGCTGATCAGCTTGGCTCTCTCAGGGCCAAGTAATACGTTGTCCTTGTCTATTATCATGAATGTTAATATATCTATACCCTCTTTTAACTCGCATGTCTTTCCAAAGTATCCCTCGGCGCATTCACATCTTGCTGTTTCCAGGCAACGGCCTTCATGGAGGCAGTCCTTATCGCTGTTACAATACCTCTTGCATCCTTCATGTTTTGATGCCTTCATATACGGCGTCGTATTAGCTATAAAAATCCACACCAATAAAGATAGAGAGCATTTTAAACGAATATACTTAGAAAAAAAGGAGGATGTGATCATGCATCGGAATTTTCGTCACATCTCAGCCTTTGTAAGTTTTGAGTTGAATGTTATTGGTAAAACACAGAGAAGAGTCTCTCCGTTTGAATTATAATACCTCAGGCAATTGCGATGTAAGATGATTTGAAAGACTTTGTGCGTAGACGCAGACCTAAGGTAGTACGTACGCAGACAGAAAATTCACATGATATTTGAACCTCTTACCGTATCACTTGATATAAGACGTTATGTACAAATATATATACAAGAATGTATATAGTTCACTGCGATGAAAGATTTAAAAGATTGATACTTATATATATATAAGTATCAATCTTACATACAGATAATATCGAAGTTCTGAAGCAACTTAAAATTAATCCAAGGACACAATTTCCTCAAATTACATCATATGCAGCATTGATGTCCAATCGTATCATGTTTTTGAATCAAGTTACTCTTATTTCTATTAAAATTTTGTCAGAAATTATCCTGTTCAAATTGATTTTCAGGTAGGAGTAGATGAATCTAAATTGGATACATATAGCATGACCACGGTACAGATTAGACATTACCGGAATAATAACTCTACAAGATGGACTCCTTCTTTTCGAGACGTTGATCCTTGTCAATTTACGTTCTCATATATTAGATTGCAATTGTTCGATAATGTCTATATCTCCAGTTGCAGACAAATGCATATGCCTTGACTGCTGTTTCGGAGTAAGCGAAGGCGGGACTATAGTCACAGAAACGAGTTTAATATTAACTTGATTTCAGTTTGAAAACACATCCTAATGAGTATTAAAGTGGCAAAATGGATGAGGATTGATTATTCATTTTTGGATTTTGAATTATTATATTAAAAGTATCTCGGGTTCCTACTTGAAAAATCAATGCGAAACAACATTACCAAGTCCTTGTTTGTAACTCAATAAGTTGCAAAAGAGTAATAAATGTGTAAAATCTTTGTTATTGTACGTACAATAACAAACTTCACATACAATTTTAAAAGTATCTTTGCAATGTATTTGAGCTACAAACACAGACCAAAATAAACACCCAATCTTTATCCATATGGCCACTTTGAATAAACTATGGATAAACATTTAATCAGGGTTAATTTGACTAGGAGAGTACAATAAATCTAGAGTACATCTTTGTTGTTGTCCACTCGCTGACTGAATATACATGGTTAACATGTTAAGGTCATGAGTCAACTTTAATAGATAGCATATGCAAAATTACATTCTATTTGAGTCAACAACATTACAAACAGAAATCTCTAAAGTAGAGCTTGCAATGATCTTGAAATATAATAAAGGTTATTGAGTCACACGATATCTCTCTATAAAATATTTGAATGCGTGCCGTTGGTGCCTGAACGCCCCTAGTGCTGCGCCATGGGGCTTGACATGGTAGAGTTCGAACAAGGTGACTTTTCAAATGCCATGGAATATTCAAAGTGACAGCGACTACGAATGAACAACAGGTGATGAAAACATGAACTAGCTGTTACGACTCATGATACCCTCAAGATATGTAAGTTTCATGTCTAGATTCAACGAGTGTAGTCAATAATTGTAAGACATCATTAAAGTAGAAATGTAATTGTAATATCAATGTGTAAACACCGTATTTTCAGCGTAATATAATAATCATGTTTACATATCAACATTACTGTAGCTATGACGTCGCATCATCCATCTTTGTCTTTGTATAAAGCCCTGAAATGGTTATCTTGGCTACATCTATACTGTTGACCATATATAGCTATTTTAAAAATTGGAGTAATTCCATAAATGGAACTGTTTTATTGAAATTGCAATGTTAAAAGTAAAATAACACGTAATAAGTACACAGGAGATCTGAAACGTTCCTGCCGCAGCCCTGTCACTATATAGCAGGTTTGTGAAGATTTAATGCTGTATATCACTGACTCTGACCAAATATAAATATACGAATGATAATTCCAAAGACCCCCTTATAATTACATATCCATCTACATGTGTGACATAATCGTGAGAAATTGGAAGTGTGATACCAAGATACACTGTAAAATACATGCAAAATGTGCATGCATGTTCTGTGGATAAGCAGCGCACTATATTAAGAATCTTCCAATCAGTATTTATGCGATTTGCGACTTTATTCCGTTTACACCAGCCAAGATCATGCTTTAGATAGATAACCAAGGTAGATAACCAAGTCTCACCTAGTGGTAGATAACAGTGTCTCGCCAACAGTTACAATATAAATCGTTCTACTGGCAATACCTTATCGCCGCAGTTGCTGTTCTTGCAGACAGAAAGAGCAGTACGCAATGGGAGTATAATTGATAGAGAGTATTTATATGTTGGTACAAGAAAACCATTTAAGACAGGCTGTACAGAGAACAAGTGCCACTTGTTTCTACCCAAACGTATTGAACTTAAAGTAGGTTTAAAATAAAAAAAATTTGAATGAATAATGCAGATATTGTTCTTGTGTTTTTAACTTCACTGTTGCCCTGAATGAGATTATAATAGAGATGAATAGTTCTCTATCTTATAGACAAGAAGTATGTTGAGACTTAAAGTGTGATGTACAATTTTCATGGGTATATGCATCTGTGTAGAAAATACAAACACAGAAAGCTACTCAACATAAACAAGACTCTCTCTTATCAATTACAGCCCCACTTTGTTCAGATAATAAGTGTATGTCGATATTATGAAAGCATGTCAGTGCCATCTACAAAAGCAAAAAAATAAAAATATCTCGTGCGCTCGAGAAGATAAATTGTGCATTCGAGATATACATCTCGTGATCCCGAAAAAAATTGAGTGAGTAGCAGGTTATAAATTAGTACATGTAAATCGCATATCGCAGTTACGCCAGTGGCATGCATAAAAAACATACATACATATGTACATACATACATACATACATACATACATACATACATACATACATACTACATACATGCATGCATACATACATACATACATACATACATACATACATACATACATACATACATACATACATACATACATACATATTTTAACGAATATCTGGAAAAGAGTCATTCAAAAATCCTGAAGTTCAAAACTCTATAAAACACTACACCACAAAGTCAATGAAAGCCAGTGAAAACTGTAGTGCAAACTGGCCTGCAATGAACGTGGATGCCTCATTACGGTGGTTCATATAACGAGAAAGTATCTCAAGATAACGAGATAATGAGATAAATTAAAAGCAAAAAAATTATCCCGAGATCCTGAGATAGTCTCTCGAGATCCCGAGTTAGTTTCTCGAGATCTCGAGATAGTTTCTTGAGATAACGAGAAAATGTCATGAGCTTGAGATAGTCTCGAGCGCACGCATATGACTTATTATCTCGTGCGCTTGAGATAATATCTCATGCGCTCGATAATATCTCGAGCGCATGCTATATTATCTCGAGTGCACGAGATATATTTTTATTTTTTTGCTTTTGTAGATGGCACTAATTGGCTTTCATACGATATAAATCGAATGCTTGCAAAACAATAAACGTTATAGTGTATACGAGCTATGCTTTTGCTTTGCTGTGGATCTGACACCAGCACTACCTCAAGTCACTATCGATCAAGGCTAGAGATACACGAATAAAATTCACGAGCTGAAGTGATACATAATTCATATCTCTCAAATGTCTACAGTCAGTAAGTGCACTCTTACGTTATGATGGCGTCTGGAGGGGAATCGTTAAACCGACCAGTGAATAATGATGTGTGTGTATATATATATGAATCAAGCATTCTCTAGGTGGTATTGGCAGTGTCTTGTTCACTCTAAGTGCAAATTTGGCTGATTTGTTTCCTGTTCCAGACATGTTGAGTTGACGGTTGTATGATATGTAATTGGCACAATACTGTATTAAAACTACCTTGCCTAGTACATACGAACCAGATAGACTATCATATAAAATCCAAATCCTGATTGAACTTATACATGTTTACATCACCAATTCGGTTACATTTGACACATCTAAATAACACATATACATAGATTTATCCTTCTATAATTTGAAACTCAGTCTATCTATTTCGAGAGAATTAATTTCCTCTAACTGCGTGTGTGCCTGTGTGCATACAATGTGTGATGTGTTGTGATACTTCTCCACTAAGTATTGCAAAATGTTAATTTGAATCACCTTCACTTTACTGCATTGAATTGGCCCATTGCTGAAAACATCCTTTTGAACATCCACGACTATGTGTTATAGTTTGCCATCTGCGTTTAGTATACAATACCTTCTACTCATAGGAAAAAGGTTCAAACAGTTCATAACAATATGTAGCATGATCATAACGAATGCCCCATCTTGAAGAATTTCGCTATTTATAACACATTCTTTTCATACAGTCTTCAGGGATTGCTTTTTAGATCGTGCCACTAGGTAAAGGGGTAGTGATCCAATATAGTGACATCAATTTTCATAGCGTGAGATGCTAGTCGTGTTCTTTTTTCCCCTAGGGCTATAGTGGAAGTCCTTTCGGCGATTTTCTTGGAGTATGGAAAGAATATATGCCTGAGAATATGATGTGTTATAAAACACTTATTGCATGGGTTCATTCGGGCAGTAGTAGATCTCATATTACCCTTCATGCTGTTATGATCATGTAGCAACTATATCCATGGGCGTTCAGCCTCGTGGAAACGGTTGCTGCCTTACAGCTCTTGGGCTAATAGACATCTACTAGTGCCTGTATAGATAGATAATAAATGTATATGTATGCAAGAGTCAGATAATACTATTCTAAGACACAATGGAGCTCTTTTGTGCATCAATATGACTTAAGCCAATTGTCATGATTGAGTGGGTCACATTACCAGACATTGTATTTTCCTAATCAACATGTGTATGACATTTAAAATGTGGCCTCTCAAAGAACACCCTGTAGGCACTTCGTAAAATTGACATAAAGGAAAATATATTTTTATATCCTTTGTATATGTCAAATCATAAATAATAGAGGACCCCTAGTCGAGTGAACCTAGCTACGTAATTAATTGATATATGGTTTTAAAATTTTTAGGCTATTCGCAAAAGACATTACTTTGGCGTGTCGTGATCAGCCCCAGTCTTCTTGGGAGGTGTACTAATTGAAATAACTTAAGTATAGATAAGGCAATGATATATATTATCGTAGGTTTATCACAGTGACCTAAGATTTTATCACTGCCATTAAACCGGTGTTAAATTGCTGAGTTTGTGTATATCTGTCTGTCTGTCTGCCTGCCTTCCCGTCCGTCCGTCCGTCCGTCCGTCTGTCTGTCTGTCTGTCTGTCTGTCTGTCTGTCTGTCTGTCTGTCTAAATGTGTGTGGACGCTTGTAATTATATTTACATAATCTATGTTGTATATTGTATATATATATGTCTATTGGTGCACTTCACTCTACAGGTTGGTTTATTTCCCATGTAACATCACTAGGCACTATAATACATGTAGGCATAAAACAGGCATAAAAAATACGTTCACGCGCAAGGGCGTGAACAGCACATATACGATATCCGAGGTTATCTATGATTTAGGGATAACCTTTGCCCACATCAAATTTTCTCTGGGCAAGATTGCTCAGATTTTATTTGTAGATTTCAAACCATGAAACCTATTTCTTTGCAAAAAGAGCACCTTGTAGATATTTATGGAGTGTTATCAAATAACCGCGAATACTCTGACTTGGGAAAGGAGTATTTATTTATTTAACATTATTAATATTTCACTCAATGTTCTTTGTATTATATTGCGCAGTGTTGTTTCCTGAAATTTATAACGATAAATTGAACGATCTACCTGGGTATGTATGTATGTATGTATGTATGTATGTATGTATGTATGTATGTATGTATGTATGTATGTATGTATGTATGTATGTATGTATGTTTAACAATCAATCAACAGTATATTGTGTATCGCTTTGTAAACTTTCTTTTATAAGTACATATAGCGCATCGTAATTTGAATATTAGTTTCAATGTACTTAAAATGCACTTTCAATTGAGCCACGAGGTTCACTTTCTCCTACCGCCAGTTTATGCAAATTCCATAGCTTAAAATACATAAATATAAATATCTTTGATTCCAACCGATTGAAACGTCGAAGTGCGATTATAAAACCCTGCGCCGTCCTGTACCACTGTTCCCTTACTTGCTTGGTCGACAATAATGCAGAGCAGATAAACACAATAGAACACCATATAGTACATAGCTTATTTTGGAATGCCACAGAGTGAAATTAATGTTCAATGACTTATCCTAAGATATCATAACAACTGCAAAACTATTGCAAACTTCGCACAATGACGACTTAAGCAATAACAATTTGTTCTCACGTCCTTTTGAAAGTCGTTGCCATTTGGAATAAGATAGTACGAAAAATGCACTTATTTCATTCATAATTCTAAATTTGATTGCAATGTTTACGATTTACAAATCTTGGCTTATCTGCCAGGACAAAAGCGTATCTGTGTTTGAGAGATTTTGTCTTTTTTTCTCCTTTTCAAAAAAGAGTTATCAGACAGAATCAGAATTGAGTGTAAAACGATGTAAAGGCTAGAAAGAAATGGAAAGGCTTTGTCGAAATCATAGCCTAAATTGTGATTTTCATTTATTTACCCTGTGTTATTATGGCACGATAATAATGAAAAAAAATCCCGTATTTACCCTTTGTATTTCGTAAGTCTAGAGAACATATTAATGTTTTCAGAGTCATGCTAGTGTAAATTTTGACCGATCTCCACTTTTCCTAGTTGCTTCATATGCTATCAACTTTACCCTAGAGTACAGCCTACGGTTGGTTGCTTAGAATTTGTAATAGTATTACAATGACGAATTTAGTCCCAAGAGTAATACATGCTGTTACTGACGTCATCAGTGATGGTATGAGCTGGGGAAATATTCAAAAGGATAGAATTTGAACTAAAGGTCAAAATAACTGATTTGATTTTGGAGTACTTACCTAAAATGAAATACATATTAAACCATGCGCAATAAGTAGAGTATATAGGGACAAAATCTCCGCACAGTTACCTCCCTATAAATGAAATCCTACAAAGTCATATACTCCTGACAGAGTCCCCCCACCCCACCCCGTCGTGGAATCCGGGATAGATTCCTCAATTGATAAAATGGTCCCAAATCCAACAGACTCCATTACAAATGATATTAATGGATTGTATGTATTAAGGCATTTTAACTTAGAAATTAGTTTAGATGATACTTGCATACTAGGTATATAAGCTAACGTTGGCCACACTTTCGAAACAATTTTTTTGCAACCATAGCGCATTCAACTCAAGACCGAGAACATTGCCGGAATTTACTTAAAACATTATGAGACAAGAACAGGTATTACTTAATATGTATTTAAGCGTCCATTATACTATTATATTAATTGTATGGAAAGTATCGACATTGAGAACAACGTATTGATTTTCTTCATGTTTGTGACGTAGGACGGTAGGTCCATACCTCCACTCGCGGCACAATACATACCGTTAATAGTTTTATTTCAAAAGTACATTAAGACTCGATGGACTCTTATAGTAGTAAAACAAATACGGCCAGATTTAAACTGAATGCCTTCCGTAAGGGTAATATTGAGTCTTTTGTTCCTACACATAATAATTGCTGGAATGCAACAACCTTGTTATAGTAGGCTATTAGTACATGATATACCCCTGAATTGACAAAAAGGTGTGCCAAACTATAATAAATCTGAAATGACTTTGTGATATCAATCTATGTACATGTATTGGAACAGGTGTAATGGCTTTTGAAATGAAATTATTCAAATTTACAGGGATACACATACAGACATACGTACATTTACCCATGTATACAGAACAAATATATGGATTGCTTATTGGTATCATTTGAACATAGTGAATTTTAGCTCTATAGCTGTGATTTTTGAAGTCCCAGTAAAAGTTAGTTGTCGAAAAAATTGTTCAAATGTCCGCTACCTATTCTCAGTACAGGAAAGCTTGACTCGACTTCACTCCGCCTTCGCGATCCCCTACATACCTGCGATATGTACGCTAGTTTCCATGGCAAATAATAAACAAAATTCAAACCGTCGTAACATCGCTAGTACGCAGCAAGTTAACATACTTTATGGTAAGCATGATACCGGTCTATACTTTGATTCTATACAATTCGTTTACGGCGGCAATACCCTTTATGTAACACTCAGTTCAAGAATTTCGCAATGCACGCCACAGTGAGGTGAATTTCCATGGCTCTCAAGTTCGTTTGGTTTCTCAAAATATAAAATTCAGATCTGGACAGAACTACTTTGAACGGTCTAGAACAAAGCCAATCAATGTCGGAAAACTTGGGAAAATTTGACCCAATTAAACCACTGAGTAGTGCTGAGTACACTGCCCAACATTGCAACACAGTAACAACATTTACTTATCTCATTTGCATTGTTGTAATAATATGTTAATATGAATAAATGCACGCGTTCTGGCAGCAAACTCGCCCTTAGTATCGAAAGATTTATATTAAAAAAAAGAGAGAAGATTTTCAATTTTGGTCAAAGAAGAGATCGTATGGATTTATCTTGGCGAATTCTCCAGCAAGAATTTTCGGTAGAAAGCTGGTGATTTCACCTGGAAGTTGAAGCTGACCTGGTTTGACCGACGTCGACGATCTCCTTATGCATGCTTTCAGAAACAGAAATACGCACGAGTATCGAAAAAAGTAAAAACAAGATTTTCAATTTTGAAATAGTGAAGAGATGGTATGAAGTTATGTAGGTGAAATCTCCACCATGATTGCCAGCAGATGCGATCTTTCGGTCAACCACACATGCAATAATGGGAAGCTTTTATAGAAAGTTGTAGCATAGATCTCACGGTAGGCGTTTTTAAGGCCAAGAAAAAAAAGAATTGTTTTCTGGTGAGTTTGCATCACTTAAATACCCTGCCTCGATCTTCTTTTTTCTCGTGTTTGTCCGGCCAATGCAGACTGCAGATCCAAGGGAAAACAAAAATAATTCTCCCTACATTAATTGCTACTTCAGGGAAGACAACTGCAGAACTAATCATGAACAATTAAACAAAATTCGCGTCGTCACACTACTTTAGTAGGCAACATTTTCTTTTGTGTGGCCACCATGTCTAATTACCGAATAATGCCAATGTCTTATTAAAGCTACATTGATAAAAATGTATGTACCAAATTATATTGAATTTGAAACGTGCACTCTTGAGATATAGCCTAATTACCGAAAACCATGAATTACGCAAATTGCTCATTAATATTCATGGGATGTTTACTAAAACCTACTCAGTTCTTGCCATTACGCTAGGGAACATGTCCAAATTGTTCGAATTGATGCAGCCGTTTTTTAGAAAATGGTGATACAGACACACACACAGAGACACACAGACATTTCAACCCCTAATACAGCCCCTTCCTTAAGGAAGGAAAATACCGAGAGCCATTTCTAAATATTCATTTGTATCATACTTAAGCAAGAGTATACAAATGAGAAGACATTGATTCAAATGATTGCCGAAAAATGTGCTTTCATTAAGAAGGTATTCTCCCCCCCCACGCCTTTCTCCTCAAATTCTTCATTATCTTGTTTAATACTTATATTCCCCCAACGATTGAAAAGCATCAATCGCCGACTGTGCCACCGAGCCAGTGGATTATCTTCACTAAGACATCAATCACTCCAGAGATAAATCAATTTGTGAAGTGCAGTCCTTTCCTGAATCAAACAATGTATTAATCACTAGATGAACAAATATAACTTCAGTAAATGACATACAGGAAATATCATCTCGAATATAGATTTCTCGCTACCCTTTCTTGACACCATTGAGATCGAACGATAGTCATAATGGACGGTTTGGATGAACTCGTTATCTGCATAACGCGTTCTGATCACGTGGTTGCAACCCAACTACTTGTATTGAATATCAATGATTCAAGCAAAGCCATTTTAGTATTGCGTATACTTACATTGCCCGCAGTGTTTTCCACTGTACCCGTCACGACATATGCACATTCTCATGGCTTCAAAACACACGCCGCCGTTATCACAGCCACCACAGGCGTTACGTTGGTTTGGGTTTCCAATCGGATAAGAAGGACAGGGGTTACCTGTGGGTGGAGGACGTGAAAATGTTTCATGATTTACGGAAATATTCCATTGATTTTTGAAAATAAACCCACTTCCTTAATGTAGTCCTCAGGTACTTTCCATATTTTTTTTCTGGAAGTCTTAGAGATGACGTATCTGCCGTTCATATATGTGTGGCCAGGTACATACCAATTGATATAACTGAACCTTAACTTTATTAAAACATTAACATTGCACTGCTCGGGGTTATGTCACAACCTGCTTTTGATAAACCAGTTATGTTTTGTAATATCCGATCACAATTTACAATGCTTTGATATACATCAAACTATTATGCTTGAAAAGCTCTCAAAAACTTTGAATAAAACATGTGAACATTTTCATATGATTGATTCATAGGCTTTCGAGTCTACGAATTGACATTCGTGACCATAGTATTTTGAGGAAAACAAAGTTGAATGTTCTCCTTAACAGCCATCGGAAATCAAAGTAATACGCATTGTTCAGAACAGAATTGAGCATCTACATACTGGGATTTACGATATCTAATGTTTCTGACATTTGAGATTTAGGTGCATTACATGTATCTGAGAGATCAAGGATGTTTGTCTCTCACGTCACATCAAACGGGGTGTCGCTATCAGCTTTTGTATAGTTTTAAATGAAATTGAAACAAAACAACATAATATACGCCATTACAATATATAATAGACTTGGGCATGTCTCATAGCATCTGACATATAATGAACAAGTCTTCGTAGAAGACACAGACCCTTCAAATATTTTACTTCTATGTGACTGAATGGAGATGTGATTTAAAAGAAATTGGTTGCAACAAGTCAAGACTACAAACTGTTTGATAATACAGGGAATTGCTGAATTTCTATAATTTCTATAATTAATTAACCTGAAGATTAGATCAGAGTCAAGGCCAATGGTCAATGTCTCAAAAGAAAGCTTAAGCCTGGCCACGTGGGGGTAGACACTTGAATGTAGTCTGTATGTATTAATGTTTTGGGTTATGTGGTAAATCATGATTTTTCATTACAAATATGGCTGCCATTGAGTAAAAAGTGATATGAGCATCAAAACTAATGCATGTGCATGTTTATCTAATTCTGCATTATCTATAGACATGATCTAAAATTGCCACAAGGTATCTGCAATATGTAAGTAACAGTTTAATTTTGATGGTTCTACCTTGTAGGTCAAGGTAAAGTTGGTCAATCATACCAGACAGTTTGCATATGATTATATGGGGTTAGACACTCGAATAAAGTCTAGTGAAGTTTTTGAGTTAAGCAGTAATATAGTGATTTTTGTACTATCAATTAGGCTGTCATTCGGTAAAACACACATGAGCACCAAAAATAATGCTTGTGTATACTTCTTTTCTTCAATATCATGATTTAAAAGAAATTGGAAATATGTAAACATTACAATGTGTTTGTAATAGGCAGGAATTGGCTTGATTTTGATAATTGGCCATGACGGTCAAGATCAAAAGTCAATGTCTCAAAAATAAAGATAAAATGTTTCCGATAATTTGACTTCAGAGCTTAAGTTATTTTATCTCACACTTTTTAATTACTTCGACCCAAAGACAAGATACGCGTTGGTCTCAATACTTTCGTAACAGTTGATGAGGTATATAAGAAATACACCAAGACACGATTTAGAAGTAAACACACACAATATGCAGACTGTGCTGTTGTAGGCTGAAAAGACATCGTTTCTCTCTGGAATGTGATTTTTTGAAAAGTAATCAAAGGAACATTCCAAAATATGAAACCAGTCTGCCTTTCTTGTAATTAGTAGTTTGTGTTCAGGCCTTGCATGTTATTATTACGTTGTTTTTTTGTCGATTGACCAATCTATTTCCATTTATATTCAGGTTCGACCTCAGACAGCCTGAGAACTTCAGTATTTTTTTACTGGTTTTATTCAATCAAGCTCTATTGCAGACGTGAAAGCATAGGGGAGTGATTTCATATAAACACCGTCCCTTTCGCTGAAATAAGTCTCTATATACTGTCTAACATCTACAATAAAGCTGTTTACATCATTGCAAAATCCTTTATTAAAAGTGTGATTCATGACTGACACGGGTTCATAAGAAACTCATGTGGGCCATTTCTCAATTTACTATCATTACAAGATATCCTCAGGGTCCTCACTGGGATTCTTTGCACTAATAACTCATAAGCTTCTTATATCGAATGACTGTTTTGCCTTGGAATTCTCACAAAACACGGACCTTGCCGTATTCAACAGCTTTGTATTTTCTATATCGATATATTACGGTCCAAAAGAAGTAACACACAATGAGAGGATCGTAACCATTTCTTAACGATTGATTTATATTCTACACCACCTCTTTTGATTATGATTTGAAAGGCCGTGAATTAGTCTTCCATTTTCATTTATACTTCAAAGGGGTTACTAAAATCAAGAAAGTGACTTTGCATCAGATCTGTTCATTCTTAAGAACCGATATTAACATGGCTATTTAAGGTCGAGAAACAGCTGACACGTACGTGAAAGTATTATAGCTAAGTGACTTTCCGAAATTGAATTTTTAAGCGAAGGTGATGGAGAAAGACATTACAGAAAATCTAATTCCCATTCGTACAAAATAGATTGCTGAATGGATGAGTGCAAGATCTTATCTGGCATACATTGTGTTCAGCAAAGGCATACTATCTGATAAGAGCATAACTACCATATATTGAGGCAAGGTACGCAAAATAGCATGTATACATTTACAAATAGAGGTCCTCGTCATTTGCACGTTTCAGGTTTCAGTATTTCGTGTGATGATTCTTTGCTGCGACAATACACAGAATGTCTTATTTGGATATCTAAATCGCAAATGCTCATTTCTGGTCATGCTGGTAGAGGAGAAGTAATATCGATGTGGTGAGAAAAAATGTCAATATGGCAGGGCAGTAATTGAATGAATAATACAATCAGTGTGACTGTCACAGTTGTTAAATGATTACTACAAGAACTGTCGACATACACAAGACAATAATAATTCATGCCACTTTTCCACCCACATACAGTAGCAAATTGTCAAGTATGTTATCATCTGTGCAATCCTCATAGTGTAAAATACGGAACCAAATTTAGGATGTATGGTTAATATTTTCATTCATTCGAAAAGTTAAGAGTTGGGTTGTGAGTCAATGCAACTTTAATAGTCGGCCCGAATGTTAATAATTTGTTGGTTTAGATTGTTTTCAGTAGAAGAATTAGAATTATACTGTTAAAATGAAAGCTTTCGGCAAATTTGATTGTAATTGCATTTGCTTTACTGAAGTATAGCAAATGTTAAATGCTGTTGGCGGTTTAAATGCATTCTGTTCATTATGAGGTTATTATCACATTTATTTTATTTTATGTTATTCATTCATACACACTCGTTATAAGCATAAACTAGGCCTCGTCGGCACTGTTCTGCTTGCTACAGTTTTTGTTTTGGTAATAGGGTGAAAATCATCAAATTGAAAAGTAATTTCATACCAATTGCGTGTACTGTTTCGAAAGTTTAAATGTCTAATGTTGATTTAACTTGATTACAATTACTCTACATAAAGTACTTAGTGTTTTTTCTTACATATTGCTTTGTACACTAGCCAATCACGCAGCCGATGTCGGTCGCCTAAAATGTCAGTGGCCAAAACCTAAAAAGGGTAAATGGGGCAAAATTATTCATTTTTTATTTGTTTGCAAATTATGCCTGGAATGTCTGTGTGATACGTAGATTTACACTTACTTTCTGCACACAGAACACCGTAATGAGTAGGTGGGCAAAGACATTTACGTGCAAACTCAACACAAGTTCCTCCGTGAAGGCAACCTCCGCAAGGATCCCAGGCAATCAAGTAATCTGAAAAAGAGAGAGAGAATAAGTTAGAGGATCAGATACAGGCTTATACAAATTGCTATCCTCAGGGTAGACATAGAGAATGCATTTAGGTTTACTCAGCTGTTCAATGGCCAATGCAAAACTACATAGAGCTCTAGATGTAAGGATGATATCGGATTAAGATGGTGTACAGCTGCAGTGGGCACAATAATAGTTATTAAGCATTGACAATTTCAATTTCACTCGTATGTTAAAATGCCCCTAATGAGAATTTATGATCAGGAAAATGTAATAAACTGATTTAGTGCGAAGAAATGGTTTTCATAACGAAAGTATCAGTTTGAAAGTAGCGATAGATCCTGAATCGCTACACTTATGTACACCAGACATGACTTTCATTTACATTGTACTTCAGATATATTTATGCTATTGGAAAATAGCAAAATATGAAATAATATTTTCATATCTTTGGACCTACTTGATGTTATATTGCTGTCTTAGTTGAAATACAATCACAAAAAAAGTATTAGTGTGAATGATTGACATGCTGATTTTTTCTCCAAGAAATATTTTAATGAGGATTACTATGGCAACATCTTGCTGACGGAGTTATGTTACGTTCTAGATGAGTCATCATTTGAAGATAAGAATATGAAAAATAACTCCATTCACATCTTCATTGACCTCTTGACATTCATCACGGGAATTGTGTTTCTAAAACGACAATTGTCAACAATGTATATCTCAAATCAAATCTTGCCGTATCAGTCAACATATTACATCAAACATTACTGTATGTTGCTTTACTCTGCGAATTCCATAAAGCAAATACTGCTGCATTGTCCAATACAGTGAATGTTGACATATGCAGAATTGAAGTGCATGGATTATCATTAATATGTAATCATTCACCGACTGGAAAGTTCACGGGGATTAGTTGACAACTAAACTTTAAAATGCGATCATGTATATTTAGCAGATATGCAAAACAGATTATGTAAATAGTCCTGCCGAAAAACAACATGAGTGAGATGAGAAAAGGAAATGAAATTATTATAAATAAACCTAATAAGGCAAACAAATTGTGCTAGATAAAACGTTATTGTCAACGGCATGGTATATAACAGTACAAACACTCACAAGAATACGTTAAGTATCGAAAAGAGAACGAAGGTCTGTAAAATAATAGAATCTCTAGATATTAAAGCATGTAAGGATTCATATCTTAAGAAGAAGAATCTCATCGCAAGATCTTGCAATTGATTGTACAAATTTATGAAATAGTGATAATTATACATAATAAATAAATCGGATATAAACTCTAGAAATAACATGTCTATGCCATTAAAATGTCACCACTTTCCTATAGTCTTGTCTAGGGGCTTTATTGTAATTCTATCGATTACAACTTCTGTTTGGCATACGTAAACAATTATCGCAGCATCGTTGAATGTCATGTAGACATCCTAATTTGATTTAATGATCGATTTGAATATATATCATACGTTTAACAAAACTAAAGGAGATATGTTAATTGTACCAATTATATGTCCTAAAGAGCTTTAAAAACATCCAAGGGAAGTGGGTGCTTGGACTGATGTATATAATTAATGTCAATGATTTGAAACGAATTGAATACCTCCAGGAGAAGGACACATTTTTAACGAACCCCTTCCAAGGAGATGAGAGAAGAATATCTCGATGTCGTGAATGGGAAAGGTTTTTACTGATACGAGTCAATCAATATTGTAAGATATCGATGTTTGTGTCCTTGGGAGAGTTTTGTTCCAATACGCACACGTCCTTAAGATGTTACGCATGGGTTCACAAACGTTTTTAGTAGTGTTAGCCAAAAAATAAAGAATTTTGTTGTTGTTATAGATCATTAAGCTTATTATTTCAGCACACTTGAAATACAACATTTAAAAAAATCCATGTGCCTAATTGGTTCATGCCTTACTAAACTTCACTTAAATTGCATGCAAGAATGTAGTTTAAATGTGAATACATCATTGTGTGTGTCTATTCAATAAGCATCAGCAGACACTAATAGTGAAAGAGATGATTTGCTAAGCAGGGATCGTTTTTACCAACCCTCTTCCTGCGAGTAAATTTGCTTTGGCAATTTTTACGTTGTTCAATTGTCTTCAAAAATAAATCAACAGATCACGAAGGTTGTTCTTCTTTGTGTCGTACAAAGAATTGCTTCTTTTCTTTGTCCGGCCTGTACGCTAGGCCAATAACATTGCATCTTTCAAGTAGTCTATAGTGTATATATATAGGTAAGAGGTTCGATAGAATAGAAAAAAATATCACAATATAGTGACTGATTCATAAACTTATATACATGAATTATGAGTGGGGGCCTGTGAGAGGTTATAAACAAAATGCTACGACATTTTGCTAATGGAAAAATGAAGCAGACCGTGTTCACATTGTGCAATAAATGTGGGAAAGACATTTATTGTGTCCAGACACAAGCAGTGTCAACCCGCCTTCTCAACATAAAGATTTTATCTTCGGATCGGATCTATTCATGCATTGGACAATCAAATAAAAATATTCACCATACCTTGCGAAGAAACAAGACATACGCCAGCGGCTAGAGATAGTAGCCCTCGCCAGATGTAAGCATGGACATACATGGAGTCACCTGTGTTCACGTGCTTTTTCCATGGACAGCATAGCCTACCTGGTCTGTAACTGTTGAACGATTGACTTGATAATCAGAACTAGATATTGCTATCGGATCAGCTGGGCATCTGGAAGAGAGCGAGAGAGTAATCGATAATAGCTTTCAAATTTGTAGACAACTTATTCGTCAAGAGTTGCAAGATATTCATCATATTTTTGGAAGGCTTGGTAGTACTTTGATTTTTTTTTATCTTCTCGGTACATTTGAGAATTAATAAGTACAACGACACTTTCAATCAGTAACACACTCATATGCATTTCAGATTGTACTGTTTAAACACAATGCGTTGGTTGAGTTGGTCTCTAGCACATCACTGGCGAAGTATAAAAGGGTAAATTTGCATATGGTAAAGCAGAGAGAGAGAGAGAGAGAGAGAGAGAGAGAGAGAGATATAGAGAGAGAGAGAGAGAGAGAGAGAGAGAGAGAGAGAGAGAGAGAGAGAGAGAGAGAGAGAGAGAGAGAGAGAGAGAGAGAGAGAAACTTAGGTTCTATGTTGTTCATGGTTATATTCTTTGTTTTTTGTGTGACATGAGTCCTTAGCACATCAAGGTAGAATGTTGCTTTTCATTTGTCAGCAGTAATAGATACGAAATCAGAGGACAGAAGTTACTGCAGAAGCTATCCTTCACGAGTCACATGATATGAGTTGAAATTGATTGACACGTAAATGGCCTGGCAGGGTTTGACTATTCCTTGTTACTAGATACGTAATATTTAGTATTCCAGTCGTTAAACTCGACTTTAAGAACGGGTAATCTTCAGCATGACAGTTTCCGAACTATATGTTTCATAATCTTGGATCCACATAACGACCAACATCTAATTGCTCCCACTGTACGTTTTGAGTTATCTAGCGTGAAAATAGGGGGTTACCATAGTAACGAAATTGTATAGTGCTCACAGTGTACGTTGTACGGAATGACAAAATGAACGGTTTTTGCTGCAAGTGTTAGTAGAAGAATCTGAAGGAAGCGAGAGCTGTGTCAAGACAACATATTAAATGAATGTAAGGTTAGCCTTGTCTATAAGAATACATATAATTAGGCAGAATAACAAGTGGTTCAAATTATACATGGATACTTATTAATACTCAGTTTTTGGTCACCAAGGTGAAACCGTATGTGAATTAAAAGCACACCAGCACACACCTTCACTGCTTGTATATACTATGACGTACCGGTGGATGTAGTTTTTACTAAACTTGGTGTATTGTTGTACATTGTATACATAAGCTACTGTATCGAAATCAGAGGCAATACTTTCACATCTTTCTTGGAGCAATTATATTTATTACAAAAGCATATTACCCACCCACACTGGCAGTTTATTTGAGCAGCTGTGTATTTAATCTATTCACAAACTTTGTAGATTTCACACCGGCCTTTTTACTTTTTTTCTGTGTGATAGACTGTTATTTAAATACAGTTCTCCATTCCTATCCTGTCCGTTTCTATAGCTACTCACGGTCATTTTTACATATTACCTAATAAAAGTTAATCTCACACAAAACAAACACAATATCAAATATATGCAGCTACTCATAGTTGGCACTCATTACTCATGGACAGGGACAGATTCAAAGCAACTTTAAAAAGCTCATCTGAACAGTTCGAGGGAAACACGTGCATTTTCTTAATTTAGTATCAACCTAATCAAAATTTAACGTTCTTCGACATGTAAGTACTATGCCATTCTGTCTCATACCATTTCAATTAGTAAATTTATTACTACTAGCATTTCTTTTCGTTCTTCTCTTTCAATTTATTGTTAAGTGTGCACTTTTTTCTTGTATTATATATAATATAATATTTATTTTGTAAGGGTCATAGACTAGACTAGTTCAGATCGAACTATTTCAATCTGCTGTCCTCACCAAATATGTTATCCTGATAACTTCTTCTTTTAAATGTACATGTTATTATTTTTTTGGTATCTTGTGAATATATCAAATTCAAATCATTATTTAATAAACAAGTATTCAATAATTTTTTCCTGGTGAGTGTGTTGCCTCTCACCCAGTGTTCAATCATTGATGTATGTATGAAAGACAACAACAACCATGTAATATATTTATCGATTGCGCTCTTGAAATATAACCCAGGGAATATTGAGAACATCTTATTCATTGACTAACAGAGGTGAATACCAGTACAACATTCGACTTTAAAGGATTCCATGGTTGTTACAATATGCTTGAATATTCAAGCTGCGCACTGACAGTCCCCTCCACTGTCTAAGAGCTGTACTGCAATTTCCAATAACATGATACAGACAATATTGCAAGGCTTCTACGGTGTTACGGTGAAAAACATTGAAGTGGTCCGTTTTACAAATGGCTATACAAGTCATTTTTATCTTCATTATACTGGGCTGAAGTTTATTACCAGGACGAAAATTGAAAACCAAAAGGTGCCGCTGATATCCGGTACTATATTGCCGCAAAACAACAAAGGATGCAAGAGTAGACCATGCAGTTGAATGTCTTGATTTGCTTAATTCGTGAATAATGGAGTCCAGATGTAAACTGATATATGGCTGCACTTATAATATATATAGTATATATATATATATAAAATATCTCTACATGATAGACTGTTAATACTAGTTGAAGAACGTATACAATGTATGTATGTATGTATGTATGTATGTATGTATGTATGTATGTATTTGGGATAATCGCATTTTAGAATAACATGACACAAACTGTACATTTAGCTATAACAATTCTTAAATTCATAGTGCTCAAAATTAAATAGTATGCTAAACAAAGCAAGTGTGACAACAAACTTTATTGAAATTGAATTTCCTATATGTATTTTACTCGATTAGGAGTCTCAACTATACCTGACCATCGATTAATGTGATGAAGAATATCATTTTAGAGCACGTCATATAGATACATGATATGTATGCAGGCAATCAGAGCAATATAGGCTGTGAACATATCTTCGCTGTCAATATTTAAATGACACATTTCAAGGGAACGTGTAGTCATAGCAATATGCTGTGTGTATTTGTTAGGATACGTTTCAATATTGACTTTATACTATATACGTCGCGGTGTACAATAAGATGTTTTGATGTTATAAGTGATATTTACGCGCTTACAATAGTTGAGGAAACTACGCCTTTGGATAAAGCTATGAATACCGAAAATTACAATTCACGTTGACCGTATATTTAGCATCTCACCTGCGTGACCTTAATTGTCCTCGGCCCCACCAAATACATGTATCGTTTCTCTAACAGTTTAGTGTTTCGACTTCTCTCTCAGCTCTTTCAGAATTGTAATCTATGGCCGGAAATTAATCTCTGCATGTTTGTCGTACATGGTACACACTGCAAACGTTCCTCAAAATTTTGATTGACTCATATTTTATATCAATTTTTATTTTATTTTGTACTTTCATTTTTGTAACATTGTTACTTGCCTAATATTCACTTCCATGCTCTTTATAAATAAGTAACGTTAATCGCCATTTTACGCGCTTTCTTAAAATAGCCTGCCATTTCCTCTCTCAAGTACATATACAGAAAGCTTGATGGGCTCTATCCTAAACATAAACGGAAATTGGAAACGGAGCATTGCTGAAAAAACGTGATAAAATCTATGGCACTGAAATGAGGTTAAGGTTACAGTTTTTTGGGGGTTTTTTTCGGGGGGGGGGGAGATAAAGGAGAAGTAGCATGAGTGACCAAGAACTGAGCTTTTATGATCATAACAGAAATGTATAACAATGGAGGTTCCACGTCATGTGGTATACTGTAATACACCCAACGCATATATCAAAATTCTTTTTATGTTAAGGAATCACACAATCTCACAAAAAATTTAAGATCAAAGGTTAATGTTTATCTTGTGGATTGAAACAGACATAAAGTAAATGGCGTGAGGTCAGGGTCAATTTTCTAGAGTCTCATTGAGTAATAGGGATGCTATAAAGACATCGACTTGACTTGAATTGAAAATAGTCATAGCAGCGTGTCTATGCATACATAAACAGGTGTGTATTCTGTCTTGGCGAGGTGAACTATTGATGTGATATATCGTGCAGGAAAACGAGTCGTGACACATGATTGATTCAAGCCTGTTTAGATTGTGTCAGTGTTGTGAAGATGGGATTGACAGAAATAATTACAAATATTATTGATATGAACTATTATCATGTAATATGTGAGTTACTTATTACTGCAAGGTACATATGAATGAGATGTTATTGAATCTTGGATATGATAGATAGAATGTTTAATTTCCTCCCCCCGGTCCTCCAACTGGAAAATTGTTGCCCTTTGATTGGGCACTTTGAGGAGTCAAAGCATTTCTCTTGCTCACGACGTCATTAATGTTAACATTATTGCAACAATATCTCTGCTCTAATTAATCAAAACGGAGAGACACTGACAAAGACAGAAACTCTCCCGGTCACGATCTCGACATGAGAGAAATGTTTAGCAGCACTTTTGATATCGTGTATTGTTTTCTGTTCTCGATATAACAAAATTGCAGTAATTGACCATTTCCTCGAACATGATGGATACTGGATAAACGATGGACATTCGACTGTCATTTAGATCTTTGAAGCGAGTCATGGGAATCACGTAAGACATACTTGGCAAAAGGTTGTAAACATTGTGTTATTACTTTCAAAATCCCTTTGCATTAGGATGTAGACACCATGGATCTATTGTGTATCTTTTGAACTATTAGGAATGCATAGTCCTTTGATGAAAATGGCTAATGTGGGATCTCTTTCATAAGACACAATTAGTGTAAACTTAATATTGTACACACTGCACGCACGATTCCCATAAATCAGACTTGTTTTGAAAGTGTTTAGGAGTTTACTGAGAATTTGTTAGATAAACCAATGATCATTATCTTTTCATTGAACTTCACCACGTGGGACTTTTAATGATCAACACACATTATATACACATCATAGAAAGTCACGTCTTGAAGAGATGTAACGAACTTGAAGAGCTTACCGCTAGTTCGTTGATTAGGTATCTGTTAGGAAAACGAATGATGCCTATACGCTAACCATCACAATAATCCGAAGGGAAATTTCTAATTTCAGTACCCCGGGCTGTCTATTGGCTCTTCAAAGAAACAAAAATCGGAGATTGTAGTTTAATTGAAAACAAAGCGATAACCCACGACAATTATAACTCCATGTTTACGTAAAACTTAACTTTGTATTTTTCCAAAAGTAGAATGTGATGAATTAACACATGCTAATTTCATCACCTTCTGAACGTACTGTTAATCTGAATGCATGTACGATATGTATTCTTGTTCAAACGTGCATAGAATGACTGTATACTAAACGAATACATGTATACTTCGTCAGAAACAGACATTGCATTTGAAATATAGTCGAAGTTAGATTACATGAGAGACTTATTATGGCGTTTCGCTTATCTCTCTCTCTCTCTCTCTCTCTCTCTCTCTCTCTCTCTCTCTCTCTCTCTCTCTCTCTCTCTCTCTCTCTCTCTCTCTCTCTCTCTCTCTCTCTCTCTCTCTCTCTCTGAAGACAAATTGCTCGGCAAATGTATCAATCTGAGAATTAAGATCTGCTTTGGAATAACACTATACGTTGTTCAACACTCAGAAATAGTTTATTTATCACACCGTAACTATTGATGGCTCAGCCACTTCCACTTCCTGTAGAAACAACGCAATATTATATCGTGGTTGACGTGAATCACGGTAACAAGAAAACTAGGACTTTGAATTTACGTATGGTAGAAAGGATACAGCAGTTTTTTTTTAAAAATGGTATTGCAAAAATACGTGTGCTATTATTATAGCTGTATTCACAAAAGAGATGTTATAAAAATCCTCTTACCTGCACTAATTATCAAAATTCCTATCGCTACTTTCAGATTCTTAATTTGATAACAGATAATGCTGCGATTTAGAAATCGGTTACGTCCAATTGACGATAGAAGCCGATAAAGCATTGGTATTCATATGTAATACAGGTGATATCACACACAAACACAAAGTATGGAAAAGTAAGAATCTAGCGACCTGGGTTGAATAGCTGATGTTGATAGTGTGGAACAAAATGTTTGTAACAGTGATTCCTGGGTGGAACACAGTGTGCGAATCGTAGGCATAGATATATGGCTTGGTCTTCTGCAGATCTGACGAGTAGATACTATTCTTGAAAACGAGGGTCAAACCATGCGTAGATTTCAGGTACAGGTATACAAAATCCGTGTGTGGCTATATTAGAAGACACGGTTCAGAAGCAGTTAATATGCAAAGTATTCCGTGCAGCACAGTACAGCTGAGAGTGGTGAGGCTGATCAGTGACAAGCGTTCGGCACTGTACTAGCGTGAGCTCGGTCGTAAATAATATTGTCACGCTCCGAACACACCGCACGGTACTATACTATTCATGAGTGGCAGTTCAGATATATGTAAATTGTGTGTGATCAGATGGACCTTTTCGCCAGCTATTGAATTTCCCATGGGACTTGACAGTCAAATCATTCAGGCGCTCTCTGTGTGTACATAGAGCCAAAATTCCCGAAGATAATGATAATTTCCTTTAAGATCAATAAGAAAAATCACACGAAGGTTTGTTGTATGATTTACGGAAAGTGCGTCATGCCGTGCAAGGTAAGCAGAGTGAACCTCGTTGAATGAATGAATGCTTTTAGTGGACTACTAGCATGTTAGCGTGTCATTTATGATTAATAAATATATGTCCAACAGCTAAATGGGAATTTTTTTTAAATAATGAATGGAGATATAAACGATGCTTGTAGATTTTTAGCCTTCCGTTTCTTGTGTTTTATAGCTGTTTCTAATGGTCTTGTTGGCATTTACAGGAAACTTGGCAGCGTCAAACTGAACTGTAAGATTTGCACAGGCAACTTTACTGATTGCATGATTTACAGTCGTCCTCTGACGTTGCTAAGCAACGGTTTAATGGTAATTAGATCAAAGAAAATGTCTCTGGGAATTTCATCGCACTCAAACCTGCCAAGACTGGTAATGTGATTGTACGTACATTTTATTGGTGAGGAATCAATGTTGACTGGACGCCATCTACAGGTGAGGTTCACGAAAATGACACCCTGTGTCAGTGATCTCTGTCTGAACTCTGAAATTCATATGTCAACGTGCGATAGGGTGATTTACAACTCTGAATTTTAAAAACAAATCTTCGAGAAATAGGATAACCCTTTATATCATCTTTTTGAATGGTAATTTTAAGGGTATTATTATTAAATACTATATCCATAGAATTTTAAATGTGTGTTGAAACTTGGCAGAAAAAAATAATATAAGAATTTCCATTGAAACATTTTCCCTGGAAAACATTAACGAGACACTATGACGGTGACAGTTATAAGTGATTTCAAGAAAAGCCTTGACTTAAAAGTTAGAACAATTAATTGAAAATTTTGCCTGCCAATTTAAATTAAAACATGTATCATAATATATCATTTCTATATTTCCATTTCAAATCGTTTCCACTTCAATCTTTGATGTTGATTGATTGCAATGAATTTGTTTGCACTATTGCTGACTAATGGACAGACATACTTTGCTCTCTTTCTCTTACTCCCTTTCTTTCTCTCTCTCTCTCTCTCTCTCTCTCTCTCTCTCTCTCTCTCAAACACACGTGCACACACGCACAACGTACACATACATACATACATACATACATACATACATACATGTACATACATACATACATACATACACACATACACACATACACATACATACATACATACATACATACATGCATGCATGCATGCATGCATACATACATACATACATACATACATACATGCATGCATGCATGCATGCATGCATGCATGCATACATACATACATACATACATACATACATACATACATACATACATACATACATACATATATAACTAAGCGTATTGATCACATCACAAGGTACACAATTTTATCTATCAAAGATGTGTAGCATGTGATTCTAGTGACCAATGACCTTTTAAGGTTCATGAATGATACATTAGTAAGTCTCATGACAGTCAACGAAGACATGGTACCGTGTGTTTGTCAGATATAAAAAAAACAGCAATGAAACGTAAATTTTATTACACCCATTATCTCACACAACTCATTAACTTAGATCTTTTTTTTTCAATAAAGAAATATATGACAACAAAGTCATTTCACAATAATAAATATAAATCATCTATTTTTTTCGAACCTTTCCAGTCACGATCGGGCTATGCCTCAATTTTATAAATATTTATTACAGGTGTAATTGCAGCAACTTTTGCGGTCTTAAATTGAACAAAAGTATCAAGCAAACGCGTTGCCTTCCGTGTATCTACTCCGTATAATTATAGTTGTTTCCAATGCTTAGAGACTGATTATTATCAATTTATGATCAATTATTTGCTTCCTCATGATAATTCTCCGTGGAGTAATAAGCTTTTCATAAATCAAATGATTAATTTGATAATTTGATTCGGATAAAAGGAGACATGTTATCAGGTGTACTGTAGGTGTGTATCAAATTATGATGACCTTGATTACACAGGTCATTTCCGTAGCAAATCCAGCAAATTCGTTTCTTACAAATAGGATGCAACAGAAACTTGTAATTTTTTTTTGGCTCTTTATAGATACATTCCTAGTGAAGTTGTCGAACTTGACCTTGGTCAATTTCAGAGATCAGTAATTTTTTATGTGGTTTTATGTATTATTGTAATAATTATGTAATGTAAAAGTGGGATGAAAGTAAGCCTACTGTATTTCCACGGACGTGTTTGGGTTTATATTAGAATTTATAGTTTTGTCCTTTGGGTATTACCAATCGCATTAAAACCCGTCGGCCTTAAGTTTCCCACCATTTTCTGGGTTCTCTCGAAACGTTTTTTCTAGTTTTTTTGGGGGGGCTGGCTTGGCTTGTGTGCTTCCTATGTTTCCTATGCAAATTGACCAACAAATGGCGATGTATATATCAAAATATTCCTCATTTGAATATTAGGAACATTTCTAGTCAGCTCTGTTATTGTGAAGCGTTTTTGAAAGAGTTGTTTTAGAAAGGGGAAATTTACCCTTGAGGAATGTTCTGTTCAAAGAACACCGCGTCAATCAAACAATTTTAGGTACAAGGAAACCAAAACGCATTAACTTAACGACCACTAGAGACACAGAGTATAGACTACAGCGCATATTCTGCTCTAACAGTAAACTCGCCATATACATTCATGATCACTATTCGTCTATGTCATGGCAACCTTCAGAGCAGGAGGGGTATTAAGGCACCACGAACACATACTACAACCTGAGCTTCTGAGGACACATTGATCGTATTGTTCATTAAAATATGCAGACATATATAATTTTATTAACGGGTCAAAGGTGATATATATAATACATTTTATATACACGATCTGTTTGAAATACAATTCATTGTCTTATTACGTCATTGCTTAACGAAATTGGAATAAAGGGAAAAATTAAACATTGACTCCAGTCGAATGCATTTAATGTATGACGTGTAATCGGATAAGCATAAGATTCCAACATTTAAAAAATACATGGCGAATAATTAATGTACAAATATTTATTAAAAGTTATATAAGTGATCGATTAAAAACAAAGTTACTGATAATTTTAACATAATATTAATGATTAAAATAAGAACTGTTTTGGTCACACCAGTGCCATTTCTTATGCCATGCTCAACATTTCTGTTTTTCGTACAACCCGCGGAAAAAAAATACCGGTGCATTTGCTTACTTGTGGTAAACAGGAATGAGGCATGATGATGTTCATGCAATTGCAGAGACATGCATTGTAATTACTGCCGGCAACTCACCAAATAAAAACACATACAGGAGCCCGGATCTTACAAATCATTCTCTGCATAATGATAGAACTCTACAAGTTATAACTGTTGAGTATGACTGTTACTCTAACAGTTAGTTATATCTTCCACAGATACACACAAACTGATACTAAACATGGAAACTGATACATTGGAGACAGACACTGTTATATTTGTAATTGTTTTTTTTGTATCAGTTGTATTGCTGGTTTTACCCAATCTTGTCTTTGCATGAAGTCTTTCCCTGGCTCACTTCATTCAAGCAAACGCACTGGTATTTTTTCGCGGCTTGTTTTATCGTATGTACCAGTTTTTTTAAAATTCGTATATGTGTCTGTATAATATGCCTGATAAAGTTTTCCCAATTAAAAGTCGCTGTATAACATACGTCTCAAGTCTCTAGTCTGTCTTCTAATATCCCTTATTCATCAGCTATTTCCATCAGTCTGTCACAGTCAGTCTGTCACAGTTCCAGTGAAATTAGTTAAATACGTACATGCATACCGGTATACCTATGTTTGTCTGTCTCTTTACTCTCATTTCCTTGTCATCATTATTTGACGTGTAAATATGTCTATCCCTATTATTTCTATAGACTATATTTTCTGCATCCTTATCGTACCCTATATACATGAATATATTCTATTTAAATACAGTATACAACAAGTGTATGTATTGATTATATATAAGTTTGTGATCAATACCTGTAACCTGTCTGTCTGTCTGTCTGTTTGTATGTATGTGTATGTGTGTCTGTCTGTCTGTATGTATGTATGTATGTATGTATGTATGTATGTATGTATGTATGTATGTATGTATGTATGTATGTATGTATGTATGTATGTATGTATGTATGTATGTATGTATGTATGTATGTGTGTATGTATGTATGTGTGTGTGTATGTATGTGTGTATGTATGTATGTATGTATGTATGTATGTATGTATGTATGTATGTATGCATGTATGCATGTATGTATGCATGTATGTCTGCAAATATGTATGCATGTATGTATGCATGTATGTATGTATGTATGTATGTATGTATGTATGTATGTATGTATGCATGCATGCATGCATGCATGCATGCATGCATGCATGCATGCATGTATGCATGCATGCATGCATGCATGTATGTATGTATGTATGTATGTATGTATGTATGTATGTATGTATGTATGTATGTATGTCTACCTGTGCATGCATGCATGCCTGCCTGCCTGTCTGTCTGTCTGTCTGTCTGTCTGTCTGTCTGTCTGTCTGTCTGTCTGTCTGTCTGTCTGTCTGTCTGTCTGTCTGTCTGTATGTATGTATGTATGTATGTATGTCTGTCTGTCTGTCTGTCTGTCTGTCTGTCTGTCTGTCTGTCTGTCTGTCTGTCTGTCTGTCTGTCTGTCTGACTCTCTGTATGTTTCCGACACTGTCGAATCTTCCCAGTAGGACAACCATGGTTTTCTCTTATTCTCTCAGTAAATTAACCATCATTATATACGATTAGATCTATATAGCTGATACATTTTGCCTTGCGGCAACTATGCAAAGTAGCACAGCGGAGAGTAGACAGTCTCTATATTATGGTTAAGTTTCCGAGGAAATAGTGTGATAGTCGTGTGCACTATATTGTCGCTAAATGTCTATTAGATATTACAAATTTGTCAGTGATAAAATGATGATAGTGGTACAATATAGGAAAGAAATGTTCCAGAAATTAAACTCTTCTGACATAGGAAATTGGCAAAAGGACAATTTCATTGAATGATATGTGTAAATGTTATGTTCTATAAAGATGCACGTAGAAAAAGTGGATGTGCAAACTAAATTGTATACCATTACACACGATGTAGCGGGTGATGGAGGGCAGAGGTCAGAGGAGGGCAAAGGTCAACCTGAACTCATTAAAATGACATGCAGCATGGTGACAGGTTGTCTTGCCCGTGATGCGGGGATTAAACTTAAGAATATCATGAACATGGAGGATGGAAGAGGTGTTTTTTAAAAAAAAGAAGATAGTATATTATATCTCCACTGATAAAGCCAAGGTGAATCACAGGAGACATTCTAACTATTCACTAGGAATGCTACTGTTAAAAAAATAAGATGTCTTTTTGTAACATAGCACCAAATATCTAACGCTACAATACCTGGCACCGATCACAGAAGTTTCATATGACCGCACATAGAAAATGTCTCTTTCAATAGTCAATCGATGGTAGGAAGTGCCGTGTCATGTTGTAATAAAACACTGCAGGAGGATATGTTTTTTAATCTACCATGGCTAGGCTAAATAATGACTTTGATCAAATTTAAAGTCTGTAAATTCCGTGTTCATCATTACTTCTCGTCTTCTTTTCGCTCAAAGCGACGCCATTACTATGTACTGCTCAGTTGTATCAAGTGAATAATGTATACGCCACAGCTGACTAGTACATTTCAGTAGTTGAGAGTTCATTATTGATATTTAATTAGCCAAAACGTTTGTCATAGTATAAATTTTTCCAATATACTATACAGTGGTAACTGTATAACCACTGCAACATCGTACATGTTTTGTTTTACTATAATCTTGTCTTGTTGTGTGTTTTTCCTCCGATTCTTAAATGTGAGTAATTAATACCAAAGATTAATGAGTTGGCGGTGTCCTTGGGGCTTCTACCGTCACGTATTTCGAAGTGGCTTCCTCATACGAAGGTGGCGGCGACACGCCATGATTGCGACCATTGTGCTGTATAATTAGTCCCTGTTCTGTCACCTCCGAAATACTGATAACAGGCATTGTTGTGGTTGACACTGACACTGACACTGACGATGAGGGCGTACTTTCATTCTCATTTTCCCGACGACCACTGTGACGCCGTGCCTCGCTGGAATTAAGATGCCCAGTCGTTCTTATTCTATCCGTTGAAGATTTGGGTACGGTGTTATCAGAACGTCGCACATTTTCAAATTGTTTGGACCACTGTGGTCTGTAACCTTGATACTCGCGTCCTGTAATATAAACGACAGAGGAAATTGAAAGGTGAATTACTGTGACATGAAATGTTTCAAGTGGTAGTCACTTGTTGATCTTATTATAACTTGTTGTTAACACACGAAAGAAACAATTAATGCAAGGTCCTGTGAATGGTCGAACACCTTTTCAAATATCATGCCAAAGCTGTATGTTGCAAATGAGTCTGTCTGTCTGTCTGTCTGTCTGTCTGTCTGTCTGTCTGTCTGTCTGTCTGTCTGTCTGTCTGTCTGTCTGCCTGCCTGTCTGTCCGTCCGTCCGTCCATATGTCTGTCTGTCTGTCTGTCTGTCTGTCTGTCTGTCTGTCTGTCTGTCTGTCTGTCTGTCTGTCTGTCTGTCTGTCTGGTTGGTTGGATATTGGCTGACTGTCTGTCTAGCTGTTACACTTTTTGTAATAATCGCAAGAACTGGTTATATTTTTGCACATACGATCATCAAGTATCATCAAGTGACTGATATATATATATATATATATATATATATATATATATATATATATATATATATATATATATATATATATATATATATATATATATATATATTTATATATATATATTTCAACTTACAATAATTGAACTTCTATGGGAGGTAGTCATATTATATTATATTAGTTATATCTATATATGTATTTGTAGGTTTAGCCATACAAAGCCTCGTGTCAATTTGTCAAAGAAAACACATACTGATAGTCTAAAATTTCGTACCATCTGGAGTCCGTAAAGTGACAATGTTTGAACTCATTCTCTTCCGTCGTCTGCTTGCTTTTTTGTGGCGGACAGCTAGACACACACAGCACATACATTGTGCAATTACTGCGATGACAATACCAATTACACCCACAATGATGGTGTTTGTAGGTGACTTGCCATCGTCATCCGATTCCTGGTCCTCTTCAAGCCATTCTGAATTAAGAAAACAAAGGTAAAACTTGGAATAGTATAAAGAAACTAGAAAAAAATGCCTTCCAGCTTTCGTCGACTGATGGCGCTATTTCACTTTTACTTGTTCACCTTAAGATAAAACGATGATAGTATGGGTAAACTAAATAGTTATTTGTTAGCTTTCTAAATTGACATAGGATTGAACAACGAATTCGTTATAGATAGTATCATATATATAGCCTACATAAGTAAAAAGGGGTTGGTGTAGTTACGATTTCAATTAAGGTTAGTACTATCGACGTGTACGGCAGGGAGATGTTACAAGCAGATTAGACATGACTGTTTTCGAAATCAAATTCAGCAATTATTACACGGGTAGTATTCTTAGAGAGTATCATATTGTCATTCAAGACATCCTGTGGGTCTGCCATCTAATAGAAGCGATTCATGATTTGTTTCACAGCATGCGATACTGTGTAATGCGCGAGTACGCAAGGATGGCCTTGTGACATTAGTAATAAGGAATGACGCAGAAAGAACTTGAACATAGACTTCGAAGTGTTTTTATCCGGAGGCAGCTTCCTACAACGTGGGCGGACTGAAAAACAAAACAAGGCATTGCACGTTCATCAAACTTCCGTTTTATTGCTTAAAAGTGTTTTTTTCAACGTTTTATGAGAACAGTATAGAAGGGCACGTTTGGAATTGTCCCAAAAATATATATTTTGAGATACATGGTTATTCAAACGAAGACAATCCTACGTGTATATAATACTATCAGTGTCTGTTTGATAGAGCGAGAATTATCATAAACTGGCCATGGTCTCAGTGGGTATATTTGATAATAATGATTTCATTCTTGCAAATGACCGTGTCATACCTGAGACCACTAAACAAACAAACTTGTTGGTGGTCTGAGGTTATACCTTCACACGTCGTAGAGAATCTGTAACAATAAAGTCCCTATCACCCTCGCCACTAATAATCGGCAAGTATATTATGCACATGCAGCGAAGGACTATTCAATTTTGCGTACATACAACAGAGTGAGGTTGGCGTTCATGCAGCTACTAGGTGGCAGTTGTCCAGACAATCTTCTTGCGATTACAGTTGTCCGGAGCAGTTGTCCTACGTGGGCAATTGTCCGGGGCAATTGTCCGGGGGGCAATTGTCGCGATACCCATATATTTGCGCTGACGTGTTATTGATGACGGTTTTAGTGCAGTTTCTCTAGAGGATGAAGAAGCAATACAGTTTTATTGTGTCTGTGACTACGTATGCAACTACGATCCAGCTACACATTATATTCAATATGCATTTGCTATATTTTCCAGCAAACATTTATCTTAATATCTCAATTGCGATTGATATTAATAGCAAGGCAACATCTATATATATATATATATATATATATATATATATATATATATATATATATATATATATATATATATATATATATATATATATATTAAACCTATTGATTCACATTGTTAGCTACAGTAAGGTATATGTGATGGTTCATTATACCCCCCCCCTCATTTAGTCTAAAGATGCCCTTCTCTGTCTGCCAATGACTTCGTTTATGTCGTAGTTTGTAGTAGAGATTCGGATTTCAAGGACAAATCCGCTAAATTTGCACGTATTTCCATTAGACTAGTGTGGATATCTTGTTTCAGCCTCTCTAATAATATCACCTTCATCTAGAGAAGCTTTCATCAACATACCTAATAACGATAGTCATTATAAACGACCTATATTATTGGCACTGACGTATCACCCTTTCTCCATAAGAGAGTCGGGAATGGTATATACATGTACATACACTTTAATATTTTGCTATCTAGAAGGGAAACCAACTATCTGTTTCACTACAAGTACCTTTAACAGTTTTGTGTCTCGATACCGATCTTAAAGGTGTGTTTGTTGGCTCATAAGACGGGTTACATGAAACCATGGGACATGAAGTTACTCCTGATTCATTTCTTCTTGATGTCATCTATACTGTACCGATCACGTGTGTTTGTTTGTTTTTTAGATTGGGGAAGGGGAATCAATTTATTTCACACATGTTCAGATAAAACAAATATTGTAAACCTGGATCAAGTCAGTTATCATGTCATAAATATTACAGACTGGTGCGATGTAAATAAATCAATAATGCAAAGACAAATTATATAGTTTTTCATGGCAAGCGTCAGAAGGTATACAAGCACGGATCTCTTTGAGTTAAAGATTGTGTTATAAATCAGGTAGACAAAGCTTCTTTTGTTGGGGTTACCATTGATAAACACCTGACTTGGAAATACCATATTGAGGAGGTGACAAAAAAAATATCAAGAAAAAGTCTGGTGTTCTATTTCGATTGAGACACTTTGTACCCAGACACATTTTACCCTTACTGTACAGAGCATTGATCAGCCCGACATCACCTATGGTTTGGAAGTCTGGGGGAGTACATTCTCATCGTATTTACTTTCTATCGTGAAAATACAAAAATGTGTGTACGCTGTATTACATTCTCCAGCTTCAGGCAACCGTCTTCTCCCCTATTTAGGAATTCAGTTCTCCACGATATTTATGAACTTTATCAACTAGGCGTTTGGAATTTTATTTTTGAATGATGTATTGGATATCTTCCTCATCATTTGAATTACTTCAGAATCAAAAGTGTAGACCATAGATATGAAACTAGGCTGAGATGTTATCAAAATCTATCTATTCCTATCACACACACGACTGTCGGACAATTTTCAATCTCATATGCAGGTGCTAAACTCTGGAATAGTCTTCCAATACATATGAAAAATCTGACATAAAAATATGAATTTAGGAAAGCGCTTAAAGAGTATATCATTTCTGAAGTGTAAATTTTCCGTTATGGTTCTTGTCATAATTAGTTCTGTGTCTGTGTTATGTTTATAATCTGTACGTTTATTTAATTATTAAAGCCCGTAATGTTAACTTATTATTCCCGTTAGCGATGGAGCCAAACTCGATTAGCGGAAAGCTATTTTTTGGACTCCAAACTGCCATTTTGTTTTCTCCTTTTTTTGCCTTATATGTGGTCATTATTGACAATCATGTTTTTATTGACATTCAAATTGGCAAAAATGAAAAATGCGGCTCTGATAAAAAAAATAAAGTCCCACTTGTGTTTCCCTTTAAGAAGACCTGAAGACTAGAAGTTGAAATCTTAGTCACTGTGGTGCCTTGTCTCACTGAAAACACTCTAAATCTTTTGAATGATGCATGCGTATTAAGAACTACATTAACAACACTGTATCTCAAAATTGACTACACGATCAATGAATTGAACCCATAATTGTGGAATTACATAGGGTTCATTTCAATGGGAGAATATCTCTCCCATGTGTCACAATTAGGGTATTTTCATCAGTGACAATGCTCTGGTTGATTACCGATTTATCTTACCTGAATCTCAAGTAGGCTCTTAAGTCAAGAACCTTTAGTGTGAACCATCCTTTAATCTTTCATAAAGATTATTAGAATTGTAAATCTTGGAACACGATTCTAATTTTAAGAAAAATATTTGCGTAAAATCCTGTTGAATAGATATTATATATATATATATATATATATATATATATATATATATATATATATATATATATATATATATATATATATATATATATATATATATATATGATATATACATAATAGATCCATACTGATGAAAGCATATGACGCACTTACCTACGCGTGTGCATGTGCGTGTGAGTGTGCGCGTGTTTCTGTTTATTTGTTTTGTTTTGTTTTGTTGTTGTTGTTGTTGTTGTTGTTGTTGTGTGTGTATGTATGTATGTATGTATGTATGTATGTATGTATGTATGTATGTATGTATGTATGTATGTATGTATGTATGTATGTATACCCCAATATTTCACATTAAAACTCACCTTCGTATTGATCACATGTTTCTCCTGTGTACTGCTGTTTACAAAGACAAGTGCCATCAGACATGCATGAACCATCGTTTTCACAACCACCATCATAATTACAGTCAAATAATGGCTCGTCAACAATCCCGTACTTGCCATTCATGTACTCTTCGTGGCTGGCTGTAGGTAGGAACGAAATCTTAGAGTTATTATTGATTTATCGCTTACTTGATTGATTGATTGATTGATTGATTGATTGATTGATTGATTGATTGATTGATTAGTTGGTTGGTTGGTTGGTAGGTTGGTTGGTCGATGGTTGGTTGGTTGGTTGATTGATTGATTTTTTTAGTTGGTCGATTTATTCTGGTTGAATGGCCTACTTATTTTTGTAGATGCAACGAAAATCTTTAAACTTGACACAAAACGTTGCCTGGCAGGACAAAAATCTTACAAACATTGCTACATTTTATCATCTGGCTCGAAAAATACCTTAGCAACATCGCTTCTGTAATCGTCTGGCATGACATACATGTATATCTTAACCAACATTGCTGCACTTTCTTTGCACTGAGCTACAATCATACGTTAAACATACTACAAGGACAACACGTGAAGGGCAACCTAAGGTTGGCATGTTCATTTTCAAATTGTTCTACTTGTAAATGTAACAATTTTACTTCAATTATTGTCATAACAGACAATAAAACATGGAAATATTAAGTACATTTCTTTTCGAGCCAGACGATAATAAATACATTTAGCAACGTGTCTGAGATTTGGTTGAGCCAGATGGTAAAATGTAACTCTGTTGGTAAGATTTTTGTTGAGCCAGATGGTAAAATGTAGCGTTGTTGGTAAGATTTTTGTTGAGCCAGACAATAAAATTTAGCAACATTGGTAAGATTTTTTATGGTGTCAGATGACAAAATGTAGTAAGATTTTTGTCGAGCCAGGTTTCAGGTTGCGTGATTTTCGTTGTAATTAGGTAATGAGGTTGAACTCAGTGCACCAAGCTTTTAGCTAGTAGGTAGGTCATTTCCCGCGTAATTTCCTTTTTATCCAGTTTTATCCGGTTTTAATCTGTTCCAGATCATATTGCTTTTGATATTGTTTTTGCCAACTTGAACTCTGACCTTTTATAGTTTACCATCCGGTTTTGTTTTCCTTATGATGTGTATGTTGTTTTATCTCCTGCCTAGTAGATCTACCACTTGCACTTTATTTTAAATCTTGTGTTTAAAACTTTTTTCAATTTTGTGATATTTTATCATTGTCATATTTTTCTTATACCCTTTTCAGCCTCTTAAAAAGACTTTGAAACATTGGATCGGAATCTTTTATTAAATAGTTGGTTGTTTTATGCAACCTGATGTACTCATCAAATCTTAGCATTAGAATGTGCGTGAGACAACTAAGTACTGTTGAAGTAAAGTTATTTCATTTACAAACGTAATTAATTAAGCGATTGATCAATTACTTTTATCTTATGAATAAATGAAATTGATTGACTAATTCATTACTTGATTTTAGAGATATGCTGATTGATTGATTGATTAATCATGATTGATTGAGTGGTTGGTTGGTTGGTTGGTTGGTTGGTAGGTTAACTGATAGGTCGGCATGTTTGTTTGTTTGTTTGGTTCAATGGTTGGGTTGGCATTGTTATGCATGGGACATACTGTGTATTGACGGATAAACATGACAGTGTATTAGAAATGATAGATATATCTGATGACAAATGGACTGATTGAGTTGATTAATTGATTTATTCCAATTGAATTCTTGACTTTTACTTGGTTGATTTTTATTGAAAAATTGACTAATAGACTAAATGATTGATAGTATCACAATGATTCTTGTAATGTTCATCCAAATATTGTGCTCATGGGTATAATGTAGACCGTCAGCAATGCCAAAAACACATACGATGCTACTTATCGTAGTGTGTGTGTATGTGTGTGTGTGTGTGTGTGTGTGTGTGTGTGTGTGTGTGCGTGTGTGATTGGATAGGGGTGGGGGTGGGGTGGCGTGTATGTGTGGTGTTGAAGGGGGGTATATAAACCTGAGAAAACGAGGAAATGATTTTTCCCCAGATATCTGCGGGAAGACGAGGATTCTAAGCCTTCATCAGGTAATTCAATGAGTTTGGCTTGACACATTTGAGATGGAAATGTAGTAAAGAAAATCCGCTAAACCTTTGAAAAGTGTCGCTATAAGAAGTATATTCATGGAATGAATTCATGTAAGAGGAACATTTAGAGCTCCTACTATGCTATGATGAATTGTACGTACAGCTTCTTTGCAAATTTTCCCGAGCTTAAAAATCTATGAAAAACACATGTGGCGCCAAAATCATTGTATAAACGTGAACGAAAATAGCTAAGAATATGGTTATGCATTGTGAATCTTTTTTGGGAAAAAAATAGACCCTTTAATTTGTTGTTGCTGCTTGCATGTAATGTTGTTTCCTGTTGAACGATCCCGACGGGATTCCCAGACAGACAATTATCCGTAAAAAGAAGATAAAATCACATCAGTTATCCCATCCATCTTTCAGGCTCAAGGGTTGATTGGATTAGGGGCTCCTTATGACATGCCAGGTCAATTTCAATTTCCATGGAAACCATTTTTTGTAGCTGATATAATCTTGATCGAGTGGGAGGAATAAAATTATCTCCGATATGAACTTTGACCTAATCATGGGATCTCTTTTCGAGTCCGCCTGGCGGCTGATTAAGTCTGACTTATTATCCCATAAGAACTATTATAAGCTAAATGTGCCTTCATTGTGACATCCCGCTTTGTCGGTTATATAAATGTAATTGGAAAATGCTCATGGACTAAACTTTTCATATTCTGTTTCGGAATCCGAAGAGATGAATGTATAATAGATCGAATGAATATCATATCTAAGAAGGAAGGTTTCTCTCTCTCTCTCGGGATATATACTACGCGAAATGGTAATACAGCTTGATGACACGTGTACTCTCTTGTGAACTGGAGTAATCAACGACATATAAACAAAGTAGCCCAACTACATACTTTTCGTAGATTATGAAATAAACCGATCTCGCGCCACAACGTCATCCATGAATCAAGCAAACTGTTCGACACGAGGTGTCCCTATAGATGTAATCCATCTTCAGTAGATTTCTCACCGGTTGAGAACCAATTTAAATCATCGTCTTACAATTCATCGCTTTTATCAATTTATGGTCAGGAATTCAATGAATAAATACCATATATCATGGTTTGGTAAAAAAAAAAAAAAGTGACCGCACTTTGTATTATCAGTTACAGTATAAAGTGGCATGCCAACGGAATGAGTATTGATGAGTCGGTATCTCTTTTCTTGATCTCTCTGATTTTTTGTTCAGAAACAGGGACAAGAAGCATCTCTGAACTTCAACATTTGCAGTAAAAAGCACACTCATTTTTACAACCCCACGACTGACGCTTCTTGTTAGGCACACTGGTATGTTTTCTGTAAGTATGCGACAAGACGCATGACTAGATATGTATGAATCATCCTCTTCTAATTCATCTCAAAAACACACATTGTGGTAAACTGTAGGTATACTATAAGGCGCAAAAGTAAATGCAGATGAGATAGTATATATAGAACAGTTTTCTGAAGAAGCCGAGGGCAATAACCTAAGGTCAAATCAGCGACAGTTTTGTAATTTGCATCCAAAGCAAGTAATCAAGTGTAAACGTACATTTATACGTAACACCGTTACTAGTACAAGGAATAAAAATACCAAAAAATATATATAAATATATAAATTTGAATGAAAATTGCACATTGTTAATTTTCCAAGCTTTCAAGAAAAAAAAATCAGAAATTGCTGTATGATTAATACTATGTTCGTGTCGGCAGTTGTTGCCACACGACTTGAATTCGTCGTATTATTCTTAATTTGAAAATGACTGTCTGTAAATTATTTAACATTACGGGGCAATCAGACGTATCGACCAATATTGCGTAGATGGCATCTCAAACGAGTGTCTATCCATCGTGTGCTCAACGATGGCAGCTTCGAAATGATAATAAATATATCCCTCGATTGTTTAAGTTTCCACAAGATAAATCAACAATTTTCAACTGTCTTGTTTTACGATTGGCGAGTCAAAGAGAAAATTGTGTGAAACGAGAATTTTCTTGCTTGGCGACATTTGTTGCCGTAACTTGATTTGTGAAAGGTCTGGTTGGGATGTGGTCATCAATTCTAATTAGTTTTCGTATAAGAAACTTCCCAATTTGGTATTGTAGGATGTAGTTCGATTAATTCACAATGTAACTGTACAGCGCCTCTGAACTCGACATCATAGTGGAAACTGACGCTTTATAAATTCACTGATTGATTGATTGATTGATTGATTGATTGATTGATTGATTGATTGATTGATTGATTGATTGATTGATTAAAGAAGACTGAGTAAGACTGCCGGCTTTAAAAGTGTGATTATCTGCGTGTTCTGTCTATCTGTGTGTGTGTGTGTGTGTGTGTGTGTGTGTGTGTGTGTCTGTTATATGTGTCAAGCATGCAGTCAGTAAATCAGTCAGTCAATCAATCGATCAATCAATCAATCAATCAATCAATCAATCAATCAATCAATCAATCAATCAATCAATCAATCAATCAATCAATCAATCAATCAATCACATTAACTGATAGTACCCCCGCATAATATATACGTATGTAATTTCAAGACCGCCATTTACATTAGAATGAATATAAGTCTCTCCTAAGTAGGGCAATATATGCCATGACGATCATACGATGACTTTAGCCACACTTGGTAGACAGGTGAATGGAATGGTGTGGGTTAACCAAGGTTTGTGTGCTTTAAATTATGGTGCTGACGACAAATTCCGAATTAAGTTATTCATTAATTCCGTTTGCGACTTAAACATAGTTTCAAATCAGCAATATAAAGCGCTGTCAATATTGTAATTTCGACAAGCAGACCATGTTCTATCATGATGTTGTTTGCGATGAAATCCCGTGGGTAGTATAAACTCCAACGGGCGTCATGCCATTAACGTTAAAATTTAGACTCCCCAGCTCCATTGAAGACATTTATATATACATCTCGAGGATATGTCATGCTTTCTACAGACTATGATGGACATTGATACGACAGAAAAATTTAAAGAGGAAATTCCTGGCATAAATAATGAGACATTCCATGGAAAATGTCATCGGATTCGTCGAAGTCATTTCCCCGTTCGAATGCATCCTGTAGAAGTGTCGTGGAGATTACAATCACGTCACTTATGTCTTCATGCTTGTTTGAGCGAAACGAACTTTTATGGAGATGTCATCAATGTTTATTGATAGAGTTCAGAAATGACATATTTTAAGCAAAGCTTTGGTCATGTTGTTGTGTTGTTGTATTTTTATTGAAATGACGATTTACCATCTCCAGCTCATTCAAATCATTAATCCATTTTATTATAAATTATTTGTAAAATTCGTAAAATTCAGAACGTGTCAGTAATAACAAGCTCGTGTTTAAAAAGAGCACAATACATTTATTACAACAAGGTGAAAATACTTACTGTATTCACATTTATCGCCATAGAAACCACTCACGCAGGCGCACATCTGAGATAACGTCAAGCAAGTTCCTTGGTTGAGACACCCACAATCTGATCAAAGGACAAAAGCATACGAAGAAAATTTTGATTGATATTTAGTAGCTCACAAGAGTAGTGACGTCATTCCCGGTGACGTAGCCTACGTCAGAACAACTAGTAGGCATCACGGGGACACCTTCCAAAACATATTCCCAAACAAGTATATTTTCTCGAAAACATGACTTCGTGACGAAAAGTGGCAAATGGCTTTTCAATAGGGCAGAAAAGTTTAATGAATACCTATAAATCAATATTCTAATTACAAAACACACTTGTCTTGTCGACGTCATTAGTCACTCAATTTACTCTTATAGTACTTGTCCCCTAAAAAAAGTTGTTGATAAGCTAGCTGGTGAGCAAATCTAACAATTTTTCATTATGTTCTATACATCTATGTGACACTAGTATATAGATCTATCCATGGCTTCGAAGATCTCTCTCCCCTTCGTCTAGCGCAATGATAACTCATGAACTAAACGTTGTTCATGTAAATTAGTAACCCCCCCCCTCCCAAATGTTAGAATGGTGTAAACAGTGTATAAACATACTAGACATCTCTCTCCATAGTACCTTATTTGGACATGACATAATTGCCCCCAATAAACGCTGACTTATTATTGGACAGAATTCTGTGATTGATTGAAAAAAGACACGATGTTAATGGCCGTGTGGGTGGCTTCATGTGAATTTTAAAATTTCATCTGATGACCTCATTGAACTAGACGTGAGAAGAGAATCGAAGCCATGGACAGCCTCTAGACTAATGTGACACGAACAGGTAAAATTCACAACCCATAAGTTTCTATATAGACGCCAATCGATAATAGCGTCCTTCAAACCGTACCCATTCATTCAATGTTTCTGTTTACTTCCGTACAGTATAGTCTTGGAGAGAACAAAGCAAATTTTCATTTTCTTTCTCCCCATGTGATTTATCACAATCTTTGACGTAATTTTTCCCGCGTGAATGCACATATTCTCCATTTGATCTATTGACTAATGATAGAGACATTCAAAAAAAAACTGCAGGAAATACATATCCCATAATCTGGCAACAAAGACTTTGTCAGGTTTTGATTGAATTAATGATGACAAGCTTTGGAAAGGAATAGGTATAAATCTGTATTTCAATTTGTTCATCAGTTTGTGAATTAGTCAGTAAGCTAGCTATAGCCAGCCAACTAACCACTGTAATTCTATCACTCTATCTATCACTCTGTCTGTCACTCTATCTATCATTCTGTCTGTCTGTAGCTGTCTGTCTTTGTGTGTCACTCTATCTATCACTGTCTGTCTGTCTGTCTGTCTATCTATCTATCTATCTATCTATCTATCTATCTATCTATCTATCTATCTATCTATCTATCTATCTATCTATCTATCTATCTATCTATCTATCTATCTATCTATCTATCTATCTATCTATCTATCTATCTATTCATGCACACATGCATGCATGCATGCATGCATGCATGTATGCATGTATGTATGTATGTATGTATGTATGTATGTATGTATGTATGTATGTATGTATGTATGTATGTATGTATCTCTGTGTACCTCTCTATTTCTCTGATATACAATGTTTGGAAGTTTCTGAACCGTTATGAGTGATTTAGTATTGACGGAAATGTGATATATTATCGTTGTTTCAAGAAACATTATCAAAGTTGAGCGACTGATGAAAACCACAAAAGGTTATAAAGTGAGTAACCCTACAACGTGATAGCATTTAGTCATCTAGGAATTGGAATATCTGTGTTCCAAGCAAGCCTTCCTCATGACTTTTAATTGACTAACTAGTCAATCGGTAGCCAACAATCACCGTTCCAATCAAGTCTACATTCCACCCGCCGATCCCAATGGGAGGAAGGCAGTCAATACGATCTGAATTTGGATTGAAATATATTTTGTTATCACTCGATTTTAGAAATATGTGTTGTACAGTCCATTACTCTGTCTTATCACACATTTACTTATTTTAATTACAGAGGTGAGTCCATATTCATAATCACTTGTCACATTAAGAGCGGGAAATAGTTTCTATAATTGTAGACTGTGTCGAATCTTATCCCAGACTGAAAACACCATTGAGAGGTCAGTTAGAAGGTCTCGCCAAGCTTCCAGCTTTTATTTCAAATTAAAACGCATTCTGTGATGATTGATTTTTACTGACAGCAGTCATCATCAATTCACGACTTCAGGTGGTTATTCCTACAACACATTCCTACAACACAATGTCAATACATCGTAAAAGTTAACGTCACTGGTTATATGACGCGTCTCATAGCACGTGCAATATTTCCGATATTAATTTTTTGTTCTTCTGTATCTTGTGTGTCATTAACCGCAAACCATCGATTCGGAAGAAGAGCATTATAATGAAGGGGATCACTTAAAGTGACTGTATGGATGAGAAATAACTTTCATGGTAGACTTTACTATCAGGTTTGTCTACTTTGAAAACAAAAGTGAAATATCATAGAGTGACCAAGTCCGTGTTTGTAGGTCAATGAATTGCAAAATTCTAAGAAACGAGTGAAAGTCTGTTATTGTACGTACAGGAAGTGATTTGTAAACAAAGTGAGTAATCAAATGCGACATCACGACTATAGTATGCGCAGGCGCTGTCGGTCCCCTTATATGAGGACATCACCATGCATAAATAATTAAATTACTTGTGTTTACTCACATGTATGATTTACATGTGATATAATATTGAGTTACTAACACTGACTTCGGGCTATGTTGTCTCATATCGTTTTCTTATTCAAGCATATGAAGTAAAGTCGTTTTAGTTTAATCCAAAATCCGAACTAAATACCCATTTCTCATCCATATGGCCACTTAAATAAGAATGTCTGTTCAATAACGAAAGTCTAGACACTTTCAGATAAATTACTGTACTGAGATCAAATCGGAAACATTATACAAGATTTAATTTTGGAACGAAATATTTCCTTTCAAACGTAAGGTTTCTGGACGGTACGAAATCTCAGTGGGAGATACGGTATCTTGACGATATACGGACGAGGTAACAGAGCTCTATGTTAGGCATTGATTTCTCTTAGTGCATGTAAATAGCCTTGTTTTAAAAAACCCAAATGGAAGAATGTTTTATCGTTTTACATTGGGTACAATTGTTATGTATCCGTCGTAAATGATGACGTAATTCCTCGTCTCGAAGAAATGATGTAATCAGTTATCTTAGTACACTATACTTCTCATAACGGTTAAAATTTTCTTTGATTCAAAAATGACCTAATTCTTTGACTCTAAAATATGATGTCATTATTTATTTCAACATGCTATATTTCTAACGACGATTAAAATTGTGTTACAAATGAAAGCATGCATGCTGCACTGGGTAGACGTAAACATGTACATGCAGGTAGGCTTAACTAGATAGATAGCTGAATAGTCTAAGAAAAACGGGGACCGTTCTTTTCTAACTTCTAACATAAATTTTATGAACCACACCACACCTCCCGCTAATGCGGACCTTGCAAAGTGGATGGAAGTGACCTATTTTGTCAGCAGAAATTACATATGAGTACTTAATACTATACATCATGGGTGTCGTCAAAGTAACAAAAACAGACAAAATTCAGAAAGGGTCTTTTATATCAAATTAGGGATTATTTAACTGGAATACCTTAATGACAAGCAACGGAAGATTCGCATTAAAATCCTTTTAGGCCACGCTTTTAGTCATGTTTCTTAAATCACTTTTGTCAAGTCAAATTAGACATAGAACCATCTCTCTATTCTCAGGGTTACCATATTTCTTTTCCATATTCACGACATCCCCTGGTATATATAAAAGCATATTGACTAGTTTAAGCCGCAACGCGAATCTTCAAATATCAATTTGCCTAAACTATCATCGGCTTTCATTCGTGATCCCTCTTCGATTTGTTCAGCAGTGTCGGAGAGAGTGAAATGAAAATTCCCTGTTATTTGATCAAACGCTTTCAGAAAAAAAAAGTGAGCTCTTGGATATCCAGCATAATATAGAGAGAATGATACATTGCGTCTCAGTTTGAAGACATTTTAGTGTGGTGCTCATGATCTTTTGTCACAAATCAAACACTCATGCTTGCAATCATACACGGTAAGACGACATGATTAGTAGTGTAGTCGTTGATATTACTCTGTCTAAAAACGTGAAAGTTATCACTAAATACGCCATTAATGCAACACATGACGTCTACTTGCCGACAACCAATATTGTCAACGATAAATCTATAACCAGACTGTGTAAATTTACTCGCCGTTATGCTAGCTTCCTTTCACGAGTTAACACTCTCACGCGTACATAAACGTACGTTTACTAATAAGCAGGTAGACATACACACATACACACACACACACACATACATACATACATACATACATACATACATACATACATACATACATACACACACACACACATATATACATACATACATACATACATACATACATACATACATACATACATACACACACATACATACATACATACATACATACATACATACATACATACACAATCTCGCATTACCCTCCCTTTCAGTCTGTCTGTCTGTCTGTCTGTCTGTCTGTCTGTCTGTTGTCTCTGTGTCCCTGTCTCTCTGTGTGATGTGACCCTCTTTCTACAGCATTTGCTTACCGATTAACGTTTCACAATGATCACCAGTATACTGGGAAGGGCAAATACACTCGCCTGTGTATAGATAACACGTTCCATTGTTTAAGCATTCACCACAGTCATCTTGACCTGAAAAAACAGCACAACTTAGGATTACTGAAAATGCGCACAGTATGAAATATTTTACAAAAAAAATTCTTCTCTGCCGTCTTCCTCTATAAGAGCATTTTCTTCTATAATCCCTTAGGCGCTATATATGCAAGTGATAGCATGTAAATGGTTTCTTCAACTACAGTGTATCCTATAGATTAGGAGTCGCTTTCTCTTGTTATACATTATTTGCCATATGCTCGTATGAGGCCAGGAGTGTTCAATTCGATGATTGAAACAACAAACAACAACAACAACAACAACAACAACAACAACAACAACAACTTTTTAACAGTTAATGTAAACTTTGTGCTGCATGTATAACCTTTTTAGAATATTAATATGAGAATGAATTGTGCAGTACCAAGTTCTGGGTACTTTTTTGACTTCTATAATACCAGACCTCGTTACAAGTATATTTATAGGTATGTTTGAAAACATACGATCGAATAACACAGGAAATACAAATCTCTAAAAAAAAAGATTATATACAGCTGTGCACTGTATACCTTTCCTGGTACTTAAAGGCTTTACCCGACATCCTTTACTATCACTCAAATGAAAAAGAAATATAGCGGTCACCGACCGGAAGTACAAGTAACAAAGGTAGCCGTAATTGATTTGTACACTTAGTTGATGGAAAGATACTGGCCATCTAATGACTAAATTTACGTATTTAAGAGGTGCTGCTACACGGTATTTGGCCATCAAAGGGTGATTAACCTTTCTCAAATGGCATTGACTATACTAAAACACGTTTTTATTGAAACGTGCAATTTATCAGTATTTTATACTGAGTGGTTTTCGGGTCACTCAGTGTCCTTCTCTACGGCCAAATTATAAAGTTCCTCGATGCCCCTTGTCACACAGAGAGCGCGTGCACGCATGCACGCACACACACACACACACACACACGCGCACACACACACACACACACACACACACACACACACGCGCGCGCGCACATACACACACACACACACCGTGCACATACACAAACACACACGTACGTACGTACGTACACACATTTGTGAGTAAGTTCGTTGTTCGCGTTCGGACAGAAAGTACGGAGTTTGAGCTTAGTAATACATGTACTGTCTTTCTCGCGTGATTTTACAAATGTGAGGACTTCACGCTCTGAATGAATGAAATTAATGTGAATGTGTTTCCTGAAACATCAGCTATGTCTATATAGCTATTAGACCGAGGACATTTCTATTTTACCAAAATGTTAACATCATTTACATCCTTACCGTTCTACATCACGACGTGACAGCGTTGTGATTGGTTCTGCTGTTCAAAATCGCCATTATTTTATCATTTTTACAAAAATTCATCTTGCGCAGGTATAATAATATTACTAGCCAATATTTAGTTAATTTTTATCATAACTCGTGACTAGCATTGAAAACTCTCCCCCCCCCCCCCCCCACACACACACAACGTGACATTGACCCATTTTATAGCTGCGAGAATCATGCTTATGTAGTTTTGGCCATTCAACAACTTAAATACGTATCACTTGCATACATAATCTCTCATTCTGTATGTTATTTGATATCTGAAAAGCCCTTTAACCTTGCCAGATTGCCCTCAAGCTGTGTGTAACCACCATAATACTCAATTTTACATCTTAATGTAAATTCTATACCTTACAAAATTAAACGCATTCAACATTTCTAAAAAATACGACGAAGGAAGCGAATACTTGAATATTTATGAAACGAACGTTTTCCATTTATATCAATAATCAATGGAAGCTGTCATATTTACACCATAATTTTCATATTTATCCAAAATCATTAATTTCGACTGTTCAGTTCTGCTCACACGTGTTTGCCATTATACATATTTCAGTGAATGAGATCCGAACAAATCCTCCAGAACAGCTTCAATCCATTTATCTACACATTTCATTATCTTCCAAAACGTGTACACGTGGATGTTTATTGAAAAACAGTTCTCCAGGGTTATACATACGATTGTATGCAAGTAGAATTCCTCACGAATGGTCACTAGATAAGTGATTAGTATGAGCCAAACGAACAATCTCTCATTACAAAGAAAAAGAGCTCAACAGCTTCCAGCGTTCGCCAAAAGAATGGTTTTTTTTTTTCTAATAGCGTGTAGGGAAAAGAACTCGTCAACACTCATGTACAAACCAAATCAGTTCCTGCGTTGTATCACAATTGAAAGTATTTGGCAGGGCGTAATCTGCATTGTTAGATTTGCAGCCTTGAAACTAGCAAAGGAATGACACAAATCAAGTGTAACTTATCTAAATGGGAAAAAGATACAGTACGGATATCTAACGTAAAGAGACCTTGTAAGAGATAAAAAATACAATAAATCTTGCGAGATAGACAGAAATTTGAAATGTTCGAAGGAAGGCAAGATACACATACATAAATCTAATGTTACAATGTCGGCTGAAACAAAAATAGAGATCTTCACAATGTTTTGACAGATGTAGAGTAAAATGTTTTTGACACAGATGTGGAGTGAGAGTGAGTTACAGACAAAGTATAAATATTTCAGACAGAGAAAAGGTTAGGGGTATAGATAACACATGGCAACTGTGTCACCCACAGCGTCAGCCTTGCCTCGCAATATATCAACAATACCCCAGAGTACCCCTAAGCCCTCAAGACTTCTTTTTACAAGTAACAAGGAAGACGGACATTGATGATCTAAAGTACAAAAGCTGAAGACAGGTGCTAGAGAACCCGTTGTCAAACTAACAGCTGCTCTTTATTAAGGCTATGCTGCGCTAATGAATTTATAGTTCTTGTGATACTAATATTATAGAAAATATTTCTTACGAGGTACCACGATGAAACATAAAAAAGACTTTGAACGCATTTGTTTTCAAGTCGCCTCATGTCTGCACATTTTAATTGACCAATTTTCTCAGAAAATCGTCGTCGTACAAGACAGACAAAAACACAAATAATGGTGCTTAAGATACAATCGAGTGTCTGTTTTTGTGGAAGTAGGTAAAGGAAAGCCTCGTTTTCTAGTAGTAAAGTTTGTCATGAGCATTTGCTTGACGTACGAATGTATGTCTTAGAAATGTTCATGGGTGTCGCAGTTCTTTAGACTACTAACTTATCCATTAGTCTAAGTACACCATATTACCCGATTTCAACTTTGAATGAAAAATAATGATTAATTCTACACACACGTCATTAGAGCTGTACTTAAAGCGTTTTTAACATCTGAGAGGAATATTAGAAGAAAAAAAAATATTTTATTTCTTTATACAATTAAACTCCTTTCCGGCGGCGTCACCTACATTACTGATGACAACATACTGTGAAAACTGACAAAAAAAACTCGTTAATAGAAGGTTACATTATGATGAAACAAAATCAGGCACTGTACGAAATGCCATTAATTCTAATTATGAATATCTTACGTTATTACCAAGATTAATTTGATG
>NC_135549.1:15577341-15587341 GCF_964340395.1 Glandiceps talaboti
GTCTCTACCCGGTGCTTGACAACGACAACGCGGTGTATATTCATCTCGCAATTTAAATGGGGGTATGTATTCACCAGCCGTGTAACTTGATAAGGTATTAATGTGAAGGCAAGAAACAAGCAAATTTGACCACATTTTGATTAAAACTAGTCATTTAGCTGAATGGCACTTGGAAAGGTACATAAACGTCATAATTATGGTGTGGCGCACACGTCGGTTGAATACAGTCGACTCTTAAAAATCTATCCCAGAATAGCTGTAAACTTGATTCTGTTCAAATATACTAGTATGTGTGTGTTTTATGCTTTGAGCAATTTAGGATTCACCTGAGTATTATATCTCAATGCCGATTATGGTTGAATCCCAGCAGTAGGTGGAGGAAGGGAGAGAGAGAGAGAGAGAGAGAGAGAGAGAGAGAGAGAGAGAGAGAGAGAGAGAGAGAGAGAGAGAGAGAGAGAGAGAGAGAGAGAGAGAGAGAGAGAGAGAGAGAGAGAGAGAGAGAGAGAGAGAAGACAGACAGACAGACAGACAGACAGACAGACAGAGGGAGGGAGAGGGACAGACAGAGACATACATACATACATACATACATACATACATACATGCATACATACATACATACATACATACATACATACAGACAGACAGAGAATATCAATAAATAAGATTTTACATTATGACTAGTATAGTGTTCATAAAATTATTTAAAATGATAGATTGGCTTAGAAAGATTAATTTATCACTCTCCAGAGGCTAGGAAATATCGTGGATTACTTAATCATGTTCTGTTAATAAATAAGATTTAATCTTCTAGCTAACCACCCATTTTACATTATTTCTACTTGACATACAGTCTTAGAGCAAGTGACAACGCTTGGGATTGTTACATGATGGCTGATAAATCAGGGATACGATATACAATACTGTAGTAGTTTTCTACAATTACATCCATTCACATATACCGTCTGCTACCTATCGAGTCAAAAAGGGACGGCGTGTCATTCACTTTTACTAGTTTGAGTAAACCCGTCCGGCACAAGGCACCACAGTGTTTGTGATCGTGATATTCATGTTCTCTAATTGAAGTGATGTGAAGTGTCATGCTCTACCACAGTGTGTAGTTGTGTTTTTTTAATTCTGAAATATTTCGCAGCGCCCCCTTCGCGCTCTCAAAAAAGTGTTGTGACCCCTCCCCCGAACGGTAACCCCTTCCCGCAGATATACAAGATGTACAGTTGTTACGGTACACTATATCAAAATAACAATGACAATCGACTTCAGTCTGAGTCCGTATATATAAAAAGAGATTTCTTTACAGACAGACGTTGGCTTTACAAAGAGAAACCTCACATTTTACTGTAACCTTTACTGGGAAATACGTAACCAACAGAGCGTCTCCCTTCAATCTTGATTTGCAGGAGAAACACTGAGCACCACCATAATCGTTGGTGGGAGACGGTTTCCCCTCCCACGGTGAGCACTTGTTTGAAGGACATGTGGGAATCCATTTAGAGGCATAAGATATTAAATTGTACACATAAGATACACTCTCGCAAGCCAGAGTTATTATTTCTATCACTACATTTTGAAAATTAATATACAAGAGGAAACATCTGTGGGAGGCTCGTTAGAACGTTGCCGTCAAACAGACCGTGGTTTGCGACGATGATAAGATAAAGCCCTGGAATACTTGAAGATGGTCTTCAATACCAATTTCCATACTAGTACTATGTGGTTGTCCCCACTTTAACCCTATACATGTACATGTATATTTGCAAACTTAGAGATATAGTAAGTCAGACACACAGTATATATTACATGTACATTGATAATGGTTATCGACTGCCTCGTGATTAGGTAAGTGAATGTATATAGTGTTACTGCTAAGCTGCATTTTTTTTTGCAAACGTACAAGGTAGACTACTACTCGTGAGTTTTACTTTAATTTTTCTCAATTTGACTCTCAGCCTCCGTGCCTGCATCATTACATATTATCACATACAAAAAATACCCCCCAGCTCCTCCCCTTTTTCAGCTTCAATTGTGTTGCCTCTCTTCAAACACCCCCATTCTTTATTTCCCCCCCCCCCCTCCCCAATTCTTTATGGGGGCCTCACCATTTCTTCCCAGGTCCCTCCTGTCGTAAATTCTGAACGCTGCAAACCTCTGTAAACCCCTATTCACTGTACTGTGGATATATTTATTTTATTTATCCAAACTCACAGCTACATTGGATCGGGTCCACGGAAAAAAGGCTGATCTGATCGGTATATACTTAACGTACACCTGTGGTTGGGACAGGTGAAATGAGCTAATCGAAATCTTGATGATATGGAGGTATAAAATATATGATGACGTCACAAGGTCACGCGCACTTTTCGTTTGGGTTGGCGGTTGGCCGAGTGGTTAGCTCGTACTCATCTGTAATATCTCTACAGCCTGGGTTCGAACCCGCCAGGTGTCGGCTAGGTTTGTTTAAATTTACCACGCTGTAAGTAAGAAGAGTGTCGTTCAGTTTGACTCTACCGCACAACACAGGTTTTCTCCGGGTACTCCGGTTTCCTCCTGCACTAATACTGAACCAAAGGAGCCTATAAATGGGTGAGCTCCCATTGGTCATCCTTTAAAGAAATAAAACAAAAAAAATTAAATTAAACCAAATGTAATATAATGAATATCTAGCCATAAAAAAACCCCGCCATTTGTTATTATTTATCATGTATTGTTTTTGTGTTATGACATCTACAATGAACCCTTTGTACAAAGTTCACGACAATGGCCACTGACTGTGGCACTGCACTGTACCCAATCCATGTACAATGTCAATCACTGAACCATTTTAAAGATCACAACATTCCCTTCTGTGTTTCAACTCTTCTGAGTATTTCTCATCGCATTATTAGAATTATTCCGACTCACGTATTTAGGGATCTCCTGGTACAGTCAAAAGTGTCCAACGTCGTGATTCTCCAACATGATTTATTTTTAAAGATTTCAACGTAAGATACAAAGATTCAATTATATTGTATTTTGATCCTGGTGGAACAGATAATATTTTCGACATCAGACTGATTTAGTTTTCAATTCAAATGAAGTCGGGTCGGGGGGGGGGGGTTGATGGTTACATGCATGCATTTTTGTAATACTGCATGCACAGTTTACTACTAGTAAAGAAACACAGTCAAGCATGATGCGAATGTTTGATAAATACGGCAAGACAATATTATTTAAACCGTCCTAATGACCTTGAGTTAACTTTATAAGCCGCACCATTTACTTTGTGTATCCGTATCATTAAAGTGTAGGGTGTGTGTTGGCGATATATCCGATGCCAGGCTAATCATTGCTTTTGTACTGTGATCTGTAACTGCGCATCAATTGATACTCCCTGATCTAATATTTAACTTTATTAACAACAATTAGATGACACCGCGCAGCCAAACAACAAACAGGTACTGTCATCCACAGTTTTTTGAAGAGACAACACGATGTTACTCGAACAAATATTGAACTCGGGTCAATAATTACTGCCAGATACCGAACGATACACAGTTTTAGGATCTACGGTTGGTGTACTTACAGATATTCGCTATTGACGGACAGTGTCTCGGACATTGGGCAGCGGAAGAGGTAGGTAGGGCAGGTGAACTATTTTCCGTAGTCCGTGTGGTGAATCAGTTGAGTCATTCATAAAATGGCGTCCATTTAGTGATTTACCAATTGGGATCCTTTTCAATACAGTATAGGACATGAAACACTATTTCACGATTCTCTTTCTAAAGGTTTGTTATCGTGTTGCGATTCATGCCGCGAGCAGATTGGGCTGATATAGTCTGTTTGTTCTCACCTCTTCACTCGTGGAAATTATGGTTTCCTTATTTACACTAAAATATGATGAATAGCTTTCCAGTTGTCAACTTATTACTTCTCGGGTCGTGTTTAAGTTGTAAGCACATGTACAATGCATCAGCGCAGCAAATTATGTAATGCGGACAGGTTTGTATGATAGCAATACTATGAACATAGAGTTCACGTTACAAAAAACAAAAAACATATTATTATCAGATGTTTATCTTTTTTTCTTTCTGTCAAGACAAACGTCAACACGGTATAGAGTATGACGGGTAGTTGATTATCTATCAATAAGAAAATGTTTAATTGTCTTGGTGTTACTTAAGTAATTAGTCAAAATTCCCTAAAAGACATTTTTTTTCAATGAAATATATATATATTGTCGGTTATATTCGGCAATCTAAAGATACAAACGTCTTATCTATCGGTGTCAGATTAGGCCTGGTACAACCTTCGACCTTAACAAAAAACATACCATAGATAGACAGGTACTATTTGAACCAGGTCGCCGCGTGTGGCAGTACGCATGTACATATTATATGGATCAAGACTCGTTGAAGGTAACGCCATGACACCAACTATCTCAAAACGGTGTCCACGTCCCTGAAATCAGTGCACCCGGATCAACATCCACGATCACACAGATTGACACATAAACAGAGACAGAGACAGAGACACGGAGATCAGTAGCGATGGCATAATACATGTAATACCCTTACAGGTTGTCCTCAAAGATAAAACCCATGATTAATAGATTACTCAATATTACTGCATGTCATGCACTCATTTTTCGTATGATACAGTTTGATCATTATCAAATTGATAATTAAGTAATTCATTATAAATTAGGGGGTTAGAGTTACACGACATGGTTCATAATTAACCAACGAACTCGTGAAGTGGATATGTAAATGCTTCACATAGTCAAGAGTTTGCTATATAGGATAAGCCATGACGTGTTTACTTAGGAGTTCACCTCAACCTAAATAGTTGTTGGCAGAAAACTTTTTAACTTCTGAGTACCAGTAAGTGTTTGTCACGGGGTACGTTGCTCGAGTCAACTAATTACAGTACCATGGAAAGACTGTTAACAGTAACTAAAATGTGGTTAGTTGATACTACATTGGGGTCTAGACGAGGATGAACTAAATGTGTTGACAAGTTGAATTCCTAATGAGTAAATAGCGTGATAGTTTTATCTCATAAAAGTGGTGACGAGGTGCTCCCCAAGTTAAACATTGGCTGTCTGTGTATAGTGTTCGGTAATACCATATATAGGATGATCAGTGTTGAAATGGATCTAGTTTGTGAACTGTACGCATTTTGTTCGAAAATAGACAACTTGAAACTTGAAAAAAGTACATAATAGTTTAGAGAGAGAGAGAGAGAGAGAGAGAGAGAGAGAGAGAGAGAGAGAGAGAGAGAGAGAGAGAGAGAGAGAGAGAGAGAGAGAGAGAGAGAGAGAGAGGGGGGGGAGGGAGAGAGAGAGAGAGAGAGAGAGAGAGAGAGAGAGCGAGCGGGAGAGAGAGGTAGAGGGAGAGGAAGAGAGAGAGGGACATACATACCTACATACATACATACATACATACATACATACACACATACATACATACATACATACATACATACATACATACATACATACATACATACATACATACATACATACATACATACATACATACATACATACATACATACATACATACATACATACAGATCTAGAGAGGCAGACAAATCCGTATCTATTCGCGGCCATCATTAAAACCCTTTCAAAATTTTCCAGAAAAGGTAATTAACAAAAACTGTTAATTGTTCCTTTTCCTTTAAATCGTGAAATATTGAACAATTTTAGCAATATATCATGTATATTCAATTTAGTGTTCACTGAAGTGATCAAACAATCATATGTATTGAAGAAAAACACCCTGTCGTATTGGTTTTGCTTGATCACACTTTCTCTAGCGTTATCTGTTTTTCCCTTTTTTTCTTTTCCCTTTTCATCATAATGGCACACAAACTCTTTCTTTGAGTTTACCAACACACCACAAAGAGGATATGGGAGGAGCATTGTCTCAACATGTTTTTTTTTTAGAAATGATTCACACCCATCCCCCGCCGGCCAAACAGTTTGCTACAATTTTCTACAAACATTCACGTTCGGGAACATGCAGAATTTACAGGGGGACTGAGGAGAAAATGGGGGTCATATATATGAAGATGGCTCAGTGCAGAGAACAGTGTTCGATGCAATCTTAGTTGCAGAGTGTAATAGACGCAATCCAAGACATTAGGAGGTCCTAAGCCATAACTCAAGAGTTTCACTCTTTCTAATTATGAGTTAAAATGTTGAGAATATATAATAATGTACTGAGAGTAAAATTGGGCTCTCGAAGACAATATTCTAGTACCCCATGGCTTTCAATAAATTATGTGTGTGGTGTTAAATGTTAAATGCCTCTAAATGGCCTTCTACATGTCCTTTGGCAAAATTTTAAAAAAAAGGTTTGTTTCCGATCACAAAGGCATGGCGATGTACATGGAAATAGAAATAAATTGATACCATTTTACCTTTTTTTGCAAAATGTTTAGGGTCAGTGGTTTAAACTAGGGTCGGTCGGCCGGGGGGTATCGGAAACAAATTTAAACTGCTATTTTATTAGGCCTTATTTTCAAAAAAGTTCTCACCATGGGAGTCCAGCAAACACCCCCTTTCACACCCTCCACACGGGCCGCATCGTGGAGATCCTGTTCCTGCCTCAAATGATTTTTTTTTTTGGGGGGGGGGGGCTGCTGGCTAAGTATCTCCAAGTGTATGTTACAGCCCAATGTGAGACCTCTCCTTGTAAATCCCACATCTATTTGTAAAGAAATCTCTTTTTATGTATGGACACTGAAGTCGACTGCCACTGTTATTCTAATGTAGTGCATCATACAATTGCATATCTCCAGAACTTGATACGGGAAGTGGGAGGGTATACAGTACTACATTTTGTACTGCACAAATAAAAATCAGTCTAGCCGTTGGGGAGCTACGAAATGTCTTTGAGGGCGCGAAGGGAGGGGCTATGAAACAATTTGACCGAACTATTTTCTTATCAGCACCCCCCCCTTCCGTAAATTCTGTTCGTTCCCTTACTTCGCATTTTGCGTGAAAATAATGTCTAAAATGGGTGATATAACATTATCCACATTTTAGGGTAAGAAATGGCAAGACAACTAGTGTGTTAATTGAGGAAAGGTTCATGAGACAGTTACTTTCTCAGGACATAATCACGATATGATCAGTGAAATTGTGGGTTGCTTATTTCTGTCTGTGAAGATGATTTAATTCATAAGACGATTTCTGTGAAGAAAGCACACTCGAGCAAATATACTGCTAACAATCCAACAATATACCACAATGACAACTGTCAATCAAACGTGTCAGATAAACTGATTGCTTTGTTGAATGAATAAACGAAATAATTTCATTGAGACAGTGCCCCGCCCATGTCTTATAGATGAGCTACATCCGAGTGGGACACATAGAAGTATTTAAAAAGGGCAAAAAAGGGAAAAAGGGAAATACGTATATAAAATCAAGAATGTTCTTCTCTCTTCCTGATAAATGAAATCAAAAGTAGAAACCAGCAAACCCAGTATGGCAGGGTATTTTTATGTTGGTACATGTAAATGTGTAATTGTTTTGTGTTCTTAGCAAACATAAGATGGAGTATTAATGCTAGTGTCTTATCTTTTAAAATGGCCCCTAATTTAAAACAGAATGTTCATTATACCTTTTTTGTCACATTCTTATTTAGAAAAAAAAACAGAAAGGATTTTAGTGATGGCCGTAAATATCGACGGATTATACATACATACACTCACACACACACACACACACACACACACACGCACACGCACACACACACATACATACATACATACATACATACATACATACATACATACATACATACATACATACACACATGCACGTACGTACGTACGTACGTACGGATATACGTACACCGGCAGAGACGACTGACATACATACATACATACATACATACATACATACATACATACATACATACATACATACATACATACATACATACATACATACATACATACATAAATATGTACATACATACATACATACGAAAAGGGAACTCTAAAGGAAATATAAGGAGTGAGAGTAACTTGAGCATACACATTTTTGAAAACCCTAGCATGAAAACATTGTGAGTCCCACTCAGATCGTCATCTGTTCGATCGAAATGAAACAAGTAATAATATATAGGTGGTTTGGCTCTTGTCATTTAGAACCGTAAAGACATACACACAAATAATTTTCCTGAATCAAAGGTAATTTCAAGTTTCTAGCTCCAAGCATAATATTTCACGGTATGGTGACATTTTCCAAGGAGCTTGTTCTCCGCAGGAGGTGATATATTGATGTCTTCGCATCCGATACTATATACTCCATCAAATTTTACCAGCAGAGAAATAGCATCAAGCTCTCTCACCCGATTGATGCTGTAAAACCTTTCGAATTTTTCATTTAGACGTAATCCATTAGATGTCTTCCTAGATAATATCTTAATCCGTCCATGTTTCAGGAAAAATATCAACATTCCATGACAATTTCCCGGATGCAATTTATCTTGGCCTTAAACGGAAGTGTTGAAAGTTAGTGCGTGGGCAGCGTGGGCAGTGACAGAGAGTTATGATTAGTTAACATACTAATATGAATATCTGAGAACGCAATTTATAGTGAAAGGCAATGCGGTTCACAAACGACAAAATTCGGATTATTGCTTCATACATGTATAGTGTTTCTGACTTTGCACTAGTCTTGTAAATCTATTTTCAAAACAAAGAAAATTTATGATAAGAAAACGGTTAATAAAATGAAGCCTAATCTACCACACGTTACATCTACTGGAATGAAAGAGTGGTCAGTAAACACTGAGGTTATGAAATGCGGTCAACCTCAGACTTGGATTACTATGTGGATAAACACATCTGCTTAATCGTTACAATAAACATTGATCAACTATCTCGTATAAAGTCACCTGAAGTACCCACCTGGTCAATCTGCGTGTGACTTTGCGAGTCTGAAGAGAGGTGGAAAGAAGTAGAACAAAGATGGAATGATATTAATCACAGATTGATTAAGTACTCGCAGAAGCGTACTCAAGAAGTTAACATTTTCGATAAACAACCTCTTTCATTTAAAAACATAAAGACATAACTTACAATAACTTTGTGAAAACCGTTTCCGCTAAACACCGTATTATTTCAAATGACACCTGCTTTTTCGTTTGAGACTGGTGCATCGGAAATCACCGTCACGAATATTTTACCTGGTTAGTCCAATAAATCTGCACAAAATAACTCTAACACTGATTATGCACAAGAAGTTCATAGTGCACTGATTAAGGAAAAGTATACATCGAAAACAGAAACTTGATCTGGGACTGAATAAGTTCCGACACGGGTCACATTACCTTTAACATGCGAAAAAGATGGTTTGCAAAATATGAAAGATCATTGCGAACTTTAATGGTAAAATTGCACGGTGTGTTGTATAGCGTGTGTTAGATTTCACATTTGGCTTCGACTTTATAGATACACCGATGTTAAGGATGGTGTTTAATTTTGTAAAGAAAATTTTGGTAGTAACTGTTTACAACTGCATAGAGTGACAAGTAAAGGCTTGATTTTTAAAATCCCTCTTGATCATTATCGCAGTATCTCCTATCGCACTCGTCTGCCTATCTACAGCAAATGGTGCAATTGACGACCACGGAATCTGAGCATTTAGCGTGTCAACCAGAGCCGGGTACACTCTGCCGGAGAAGTCACCAGTGGGTTCGTACTATGACAACAGCTGATAGGTGCAGAGAAAAGTTATTGTTTTACATCATTAATTAATTACACGACGTTTTTTCCCTCAGTTTAGGTGTTGGGGGACAGGGGAAAGCTTCGTCGGATTGACTGGACTCTCTCATGGAGTGTGTTGGAGATTTTTGCACTGTGTTCCAGTATTTTATGCTCACCCTTTTCCTGGGGAGTACCAAAAATTGCAACCATGCACTGGTGATGGGTAAGTATGTCAAATATTATCAGTTGTACATGATTTACATGAACCACTGTC
>NC_135549.1:15594841-15609841 GCF_964340395.1 Glandiceps talaboti
CTCATTCGTCGCCAAATGGTAACATCGGCGCCCTATTGACATCAAAGAGTATTCTTTATGACTTAAACTTTTGACAAAGTTTTTAGAAACAAATGCGCTAAAATTATTGCCAAATAAAACAATGTTTGCACAGTCAAACTCAGAGGTGATAATAAAATATAACTAAACCTGTTATATTCTCTGATGTCATTTTGTAGTTCAATGGTTTTCAATGTCTAGCAGTGCTACATAATATTGCATATGTCATAAAATAAAATCACAGGTAATTAAGCGTATAGGGAGTAATGCTTGTAAATGACAAAATTCGAACTTTAGGATTGCTTGTTTATTAATTCTATAGGTCGGGAGAGGAACCGATCGGCTCCCGAGCGTCGTCCCACTATGGAAGAAATTGAACTTGCTTTTATGGATTTCGAACCGAGAGATGTTGTTCAACTTGAACCACCACCATATTCTACAGAACCACCCGCATATGATATAGCTATAGGCGACAACAGCCGTGAAGGGAGGGCCGACGACGGCAATAGTGAAAGCGGAAGAAACTTATGTGTTTACAGTGAGGAATCACACGCGATTGGCGTTGAACATTCTAACGTGGAACAAACTGAAGCGGATAATTCGACAATCTGCAGTCGTCCTCTTGCGCTTTCGGAAAGACAGTCCCCAATTCGTCTTCGTCGCGAAGATATAATTCTTCGGCGAAGTCCGCCAATTTGCGATTCTTGTCAGAACCTAATGATTCTCCGAACAGACGACGACACAAGACTTTCAATACTAGCAGCTGTAGCGGATAGCCAAGATACTGACATCAGGACCACATGTCTGTCTCGGCCCGAGAGTTTAGTGCTATCTCGGAGTTCGGCCATTGCCCAAGATGCATCAGCGGTGATAGATTTACATAATGTTAATGCAATTAGTGACACTCGGCTTGGCGGTGAAGAAAGACAAATCCGGGAGGAAAATTTTGTTGAAGTAAATAACAATGCAAGTTCGTGCAAAGTAGAGGACATCTCCGAGCCAGCAACCCTTCAGGTGGATAGCAGTAGTGACACAAACAATAATTATGGTGTGCCTCAGTTTATATTCGATTCAGAAGACCAATACACCGAAATACACATATGACTTCTGCCAACTTGAAGCATCATCTTCCTTGTATACACAAAATGACTAAACTGTATGGTGAAGACACTGATCGCATTTTGAAATACATCACCGAAAGAGTGATAGAATCTTTTTTTTTGTTAAATATATCAATGCAATATTGAGTAATTTGTCATGGCAAATTCAACTCACTTACCTATCAGTAAGTACATTTTTTTTAAAACTACAAACTAGAAGTTCTCTTTTATATATATCTAGCCGCGGAAGGGATTTAATGTCTGGATGCGGGTATACAGTGATCGTCTGTCGTATCAAATCGTAGCGTATTACGACGTTTACACCGTCGTTAACTTTTATGCTATTGTGTTTAAGTTTAAGAAGAAGAAAAGATGATGTGACGATTTTCTCAGGCGTCAATTTACAGTGTCTTTGAAATTTACACTATTTTTTATTGAAATGCAGAACAATGCATATCGGTGTATGAAATGAACAACTAATTAGAGTACCGCTAGTTTAGCATTTCTTGTATTATTTCAGTGTCAAACAAATGTGACTCAATAATTTTTATTTTTTTTTTATTTTTTTTTACAATTTTTGCAAATTATAATATATGTATATTCTTTACACATTGAGTCATTTTGCCGATATCGATTTTAGAACTTGGTGTAACGACACTCTTTTAAACTTAATTTTTGAAAACGGTATATACATATACATTGATGGCGGACATGCAAGCCCTGGAAGGTTTTTTTTCCATTTCTCACAGAGTGAAATATGCCTAATACGTTTGACAGCGTTTATTCAAGATAAGATGATACATTTAAATAACGTATATTTTGAATTATGTCAATCAGCACCAGGTTCATTCATCAGTCCTGATACCAAAGGTACCCGGATGCAATATTGTTGACCATTTTTTTGCTATTTTTATCTGCAAATAATGGTTTATTTTAGATGTAGTGTTAAAAACTTTAGTCTCTGCCAACTACAAATGCAATATCGTATATAAGCTGCCTTCCAGTTTCCAGTTTCGATTTGGCGTTATTTTTACTAAAAGGGGAAAATTAACAGCGTCAGAAATTTCGTGTAATGGTAACAATTTATGTCTTCCTAGCTAGTTTATTTGGCATGCATTAACCGTTTCTTAATCTGTATGACTATAGCATGAATTTAGACCGTCGGACCGGACTCTGATGTTCGCCGACTGTGTGAATGAAGTCACGTAACAAAACGGGATGTTGGTCTCTCACTGTAATGATGCTTGGTACACATGAGACAAGTGTATTTTCTGTTCTAGTCACAGATAAGTGTTATAATTACTTATCTGTGGTTCTAGTGTTGTAGTGTGAACGTCTATCGATAACAATGTCTGTACACGCACGTATTTTGATGACACGAATTATTTTTTTTTGAAACCTAGAGAATTTTTTAAATAAACAACACCGTGTTAGCGCGTTTGGTGCTGTACGTTTAACACAGAGGACAAATAAAACAATGACATAACTGATCAAATATATTTAAGGTAGCTGCATTATATACGTAATTTCCGCTATGCCAATATTCGTTATCGCTTTGCCTTTGTTGCTTGAAAAAACCCTAAAGATCAAAAAGTCGTGTCAGTGGTAAGAGTCATGGAAAGTTATTTTATAAGTAAGTTTTTTTTTCGAAAAACGAAAAATGTGTACATTTGGAGTACTTGTTAAATAATGCATATTGTATTAAATATTATGGTGGTCACGCCATATTAATTATAATAATTAACTTGACCAGTACATAGTTCTCATTTGTTTGAATATATCGTGCATGTATTGGTACGGTCTCTGTACTTTAATTGGGGCAGTTTCGACAAATTACAACTTGGAAGACATATTACATAATGTAGTAACGGATAAAATGTATTCACATCAATCAAATGTATCAATTCCACTTGAAAGCTGGAATTGTGTATGGTGGTGACATTTTACGCCTCTAAATGGCCTCCTACTTGGCTTCATTTTCCCCTCCTACACCCTCCCCACTAGCGACCTTGGTGATACTCACAAATCAAAATTGCAATGGAAAAGACCTGTTGGCTAAGTATCTCCAAGTATAGGTTACAACCCAATGTGAGAAATCTCCCTGTAAAACTGTATTTATAAAGAAATCTATTATAATAAAAAGTTGAGTATGGATTCTGAAGTCGATAGTATAGCGTACATCTCCCGAAAGCGGGACTTAGGGTGGTGGTGGGTTACCGTATATGAAATTTTCTGACTGTGGGTGGGGTGGGAGGGGTGTGGCAGTGAAAAAATTTGACCAAAATATTTTCTCCTCAATATCCCCCGCCGTAAATTCTGCTTGTTTCCTTATTTAACTTGTCTGTCTCTGAAATATAGCATTATTGTTGGAATTTGGAAACGCGCCCTCGCCCTCAAACAAAAACGCAACAGTTAGGACTTGTGCGACCGACTGGTGATTTCAGTAGCCGGTTGACCTTTCTCGAAGCAACAATTAAATCTAGCACCCTCTACTAACTCAATTAAAACATCATGGTATTACGGTTGCGATTTTAAAAGAATATAAAAACCTGTCACTTTCTTTTTTCCCCAGATAATCAGAAGATATATGATACCGATGTAGTTGTCAAAATATTACTTGAATTATGAAAATAGTTTATCCCCATAGACGTTGAGCTAGAAAATGCACTGCTATTTGTCAATTCAACGCAGTGACAGTGTGTATATGTACATGTATATCATTATTCATGATCATAAACTCTCAACGGATCTTCGATTCTAACCAGTCTTTCAGAAGCCAGGCAGTCAGTCAGTCAGTCAGTCAGTCAGTCAGTCAGTCAGTCACAAGAAAACAAACCACTTGACTGATTGAGCTAATGAATAATCGTTCAAAAGTTGAAACAATAATCAAAGTAGAACAAATAAAGTTAGATTGACTTGACCAAGCCAGTTAGCCAGACAGCCAGAGAGACAGACAGACAGCCAGACAGACAGACAGACTGACTGACTGACTGACTGACTGACTGACTGACTCTCTGTCGTCGCATGAGATGGTAGACACTGTGAGCAATGCTCACAACTATCAAAACATTACAAAACAGCACAAGCTGAGATTACAAGTGAAAATACTTGCATAAACCCCGACTAACCTATATTCCATAACCCCAGGCCTGTATAATATTAATGTATGCCTTCTATGACATTACAATGACTGTCTAGAACTGTAAGAACAGTCAGTGTAATTGACTGAATAGTACGAATTTCCTCGACAAATTACGTCATTGGATCGTTTATAAGTTATATCTTAATACGAGATTTGAGTTCAGTCCATCCATTTCAAGTGATATTTGAGTATATGTTACAGTACATAGAATGCTGTGAGTAGCTTTTCGATATGCAGTTCAAACTAAGCTCAAAAACGTATAAACTTTGCGTGTGGCCCTTTTGTGACGTCAGTATAGAACAGTAGGGATTTGTCTTTAGAGATAGCGATTACTGGTCCATGGCTTAAAATTACCTAAGAATTATACAGTTTTAAATAGATATTTCTAAGAAAGAATGAAGGAAGTAAAACAAAGTACTGTATATCGTGAATTCGAATATATGCGCCTTAAAGATGTCAATTCAACAAGTGGTCAAATGGCAACGTTTTACTAGTCTTTCATGTCACTCAACCTTTCCTTTTAAGAGAAAATAATTGACTTTTGAAAGCCCAAATATCAACTTTGTGATTTCAACAACTCTATATGAACAAAGGTACCCTTGCATTTGATACTGTGTGAAGGCTACACATTAATTACTTGGAGCAGTTGGAGAACAACCCGTCTTGCAATTGCAAAATACAGCCATGGTACAAACTAACTAAAGCCGTTTTTTGTCACTGTCAGGTTTGTGGGATTTCCCAACAAAATAAACACATAACATCATAGATATTAAATTGGTTGTCAAGTAGATAATAAATACAGTACAATCGACTCGTTGGTTTTCACCAGCATAACTGCCAGACAGTATAAGTCTGGCTATATTTGGAATATGATGTCATTCATATATCCGTATCTGGTAAACATTAACACCTATGTAAATATGCCATACAGCTGAAGGAAAGAGAAGTACACACCCCTGGGGTACAGAGACCATTTTACATTTTGGTGGCAGTTGAACTGCAGGACTGCCACAAGTATAGAATAACACAATCGGTAAGTATAGTATATATTCTTGATTATACGAGAAAATTAAAGACCAACAAAGACAGTCGTGCACAAGTGATACTACGTGCAGATCAGGTATGTGAAATACTCGGAGTTGATCAGTAAACTAACAATTAAATCGTTACCAAATTCTGTTAAACATTCGTTATATATTGTGCCAAAGTTCATTAGCTACGCCTACTGTTGAACGCCGCGGATATCCTTAAATGTCATTTAAATAACAAATTACAGTAAATGTATCGTCTAATTCTACAAACCTAAATATTTTCAGGCATCAGCCATCGTTTTCAAACACACGGCTCGTTGAATTGGTAAGGAAAGCTTGTCATAGTCGTGAATTTGGTGACCTAGAACCCGCATACTACCCTTCTCTAATAAGAAAATGAAATGTCATATTGCATATTACATCGTGTGTATTTAAACAATTTAATGATGCGTCACGTTGAGTGGTACCTGTACGTGTGCCGGGTACTGACTGATAAGAATCTATCTCTCTAAATAAAACTGTTAGATAACATTCTCAGGGAAAATATGTAGTCTTTTTTTCATTGAAACCGACATCAGGATCTCAGAGTTGGACAGTGTCGATATATTCATTGCGATTTATTTCTATACGTGTACTTTGCATGCTATTTAAGGTATATTGCAGAGTATATTGGTGACTTTTACATCCAGCAATAAATCCATTACGTATCGTATAAACAGAAAATCGTGTGACGTGTATTGCACAGTGGGCGGTACACTTCAAGGAGTTCACCTTTACCCTTGATGATATGAACGATTTGTTGTGGTTGCTTTTATCTTTGATTCAACAGTCAGAAAATAAAACGTGGCATCATATCAGAAAAAGTAGGCTACTTGTGTGGGGTAACGCTCATTTTATGGGGAGTGTCACGATGTCCTGTAAAATGGCAAACAGACTGAGTCAGACATATATATACATGCATATGGCCAGTGAACAGAACCGGTGTAAAGCAACGTTACTTGGTTCGGCTGACGGTATCAAAGTGTACAGGTCTTCAACTTATATCATGAACAACGGATTGACCTTGAAAATAACGTAAAAATGAACTCCAAGACTGGTATTAAATTTCTGCATGCTTCTCGTTCATGAACATTATCGATGTAAACAACCTCTACACGCACAGGCACTCGAATCAATGTGTATGATTTAAAAAAAAATATGTATGTAAATAAGACTTATTTTGACGTGCTAAAGTCTACATGTAGACACAGGCACTCGAATCAATGTGTATGATTTTAAAAAAAATATGCATGTAAATAAGACTTATTTACATACATATTTTAAAAAAAAATCATACACATTGATTCGAGTGCCTGTGTCTACATGTAGACTTTAGCACGTCAATTGAACAAAGCTCCAACAACATGTACATTGTAAACGTTAAGGTGTTTTTCGATAAGAATATTACACTTGCCATCATCCATCTCACCGTCTCTTTATTATTACACTAAAATGTATACTAACCACCCTTTTCTTACCCAGCGTGACGTCGACAAATATCAACTGAATACCCTATCTTTCAATTTATCATTTGACAGATTTGAACATTCATAATTAATTGTATTTGACTTTGCTGCTCGACCCGCAATCATGCGGCTCCATCTAGTTTTCTTGTTGGTTGCCTCCACATTCCTGTTGTGTCAAGGTATGTGCAATGTAAGATAAACTCAGTCATTTAGAACACAGAAAACTGTGTATTCAACTTTGATTAATGGCACGATTTATGATGAAATCACTATGATAATTCATAACATCAATAAATTCAAACGGGTAACTTATCATGCAAACTCCATGTGTTGGACAGACAGTGTCAAATTATTACAATCTCAAGGTCGTTCAAATGCAGGACATATTTTTTCATATTTAGAATCCGATCTATGAATGTCGTAGTCTAGTTCCTATATACAGTATCGCTACGACCATGGACATATACTTCCATTCTACGCCTCACCAAAAAAAAACAGTCTGGTCATCCAGACCATGAATGTCGTGTCAACGACACTTTTTTGTTCATACCCAAAATACAAAGACAATTCGCGTAAATGCAATAGGGAAATCAATTTGAAATTAACTAAGTGACAGCAACTGGAAACTAGAGTACAAACCCGATAATATGATATATATTTATTTAGTGATCTTTACCTCTTCATTCATTTATACTTTCAACAGCTGATACACACGACAGCTCTCAAAATAACCCTCTAATGTACAACAATGTAATTGGTGATCAGATATGAAGATCACATTTCCATAATTTCTACCACCTCATGTGCATTGTGTGTTCCCATTGAAAAAACCCAAACATTTTGGGTAAGGCCATAGGAGTTATTATTATTTTTTTTATATCTGGACCCACTGAAAGTCCCTTTACCCCAAATTTTATCGTTGGAACCATCGACAACTATGTCTCATTCATCTTAGTTTTTCTGGGTATTTCTTTAGGTTTAGGCTGTGTTAGCATTTGTTGTTGTTGAATATATAGTACTCAGAGCAAAAACAATATTTGCACGGAAGGAATGAGGGGGGGGGGTGTATTGAATTGAAGCTGAAGATAAGGTGGCATAGGTTAAATCCAAATCTGACTGAAACACGAGACTTCACATGTATTTATTTGCAATAATATTCTCCCAGGACAACGTGAAACTGGTGACAACAACCATCATGATGACGATGGCCATGGTGAACATGGGGACGATCATGGTCGTGACGATGATGACCACCGGGGTGACGATGATGACCACCGGGGTGACGATGATGACCACCGGGGTGACGATGGTGACCATCGGGATGACGATGATGACCACCGGGGTGACGATGATGGCCACCGGGGTGACGATGGTGACCATCGGGATGACGATGATGACCATCGGGATGACGATGATGACCATCGGGATGACGATGGTGACCATCGGGATGACGATGATGACCATCGCGAAAACCCCGAGGAGCCTAGCGAAGATGACAGAGATGAGCATGGACGGCATGGTTGTTCAAATTTGCACTTGACTGGTCGTCATGACAATGGCGAACATTCTTATGGACAGATCAAGTCACCAAACTTTCCGAGAACGTACCCTACAGAATATTTCGAATGTGAATACCATATTGAAAACGAGGCTGGAGGTCATGTCAGATTAGTCTTTGATGACTTCACACTATCACGTTGGGATGTTCTAACTGTAAGTATTACGTCAATCGTGCGATAGCGTGGGGGGGGGGGGGTGTATTGCTGACTCATTCATTTATTTCTGCATCTTTTATTTCATCTGTAAATTTACGAATCTTGGGAATTTGGACTTTTTTACGATGTAGGCATACTGTGTATAAAAGGTGAAATAAGCCTGGTGGCTTTGCAGATGTAGATGTTACACCCAATCTGTGAAATTGCCAAATTCATAAAATGGGTAGGTAACTTTACCCAGTTCATGAAGTAGTCAATCGTGTTGCCCATGTTATGAAGTGGGTATGGCAAGATATGCCCAGTACATAAAATGAGCATCTTACTTCACAATTCTTATTTTATTATAATTCAGTGTAGCTTGTGTTTTTAATAAAGTTTGATAATCAACACCCCAGTTCAAAACTCTTGCCCCAAAAATTTAATTTGGCCCCTTTTAGATCTTAATCTATACTCTCATTTGTATAAGGTTGACCATTCCATGAACTGGGCAAATTTACATGCATATTTCATGAATTGGGCAGTTTCACGGATTGGGTGTAACATAGATACCATTCTTTTCTTTCTTTTTTAAAAAAAAAAAAACACTATTTATTTTACAGATTTGGAATGGGAACGAGAAAGGAAAGTTTGACAGATACTGGTTCATAAGAGATAACCGTCCTTTCGCCATTGTATCAAAGGGTTCATCGATCTGGATTAAGTTTACATCGAAATTCAATTTTTGTAGCGCCACGGGATTCAAAGCTACGTATGAATTTGTGTCCAGTTCTTACTGGGCCGACAAACCAAGAGGTAAGTGTCGACGTAGTTTGTAATTCGTGTATGTTGCAACATGTGAGATTTCATCCCCTTGACAAAGCATTTCTTTAGTGTGACTAACAGTCGGACGGTCAGTCAGTCAGTCAGTCAGTCAGTCAGTCAGTCAGTCAGTCGGTTGGTCGGTTGATCGGTTGGTCGGTTGGATGGTCGGTCGATCGGTCGATCAGTCAGTCATTAGTTAGTCAGTCAGTCAGTCAGTCAGTCAGTCAGTCACTGAGTCAGTCAGTCAGTAAGTTGGTCCATTGGTTGGTTGGTTGGTTGGTTGGTTAGTTGAGGGATAGTCCTCACTGGACTTCTTGGGAGATAGGTGTTTATATGTATACAATATCCAATATAGAGATTATTTATTGTTTATTTATTTATTTATTTATTTATTTATTTATTTATTTATTTATTTATTAGTTAGTTAGTTAGTTAGGTAGGTAGGTAGTGAGTGAGTGAGTGAGTGAGTTAGTCATTTAGCTAGTTCGTCAGTCAGTCAATTCGTTAGTCAGTCAGTATGTCAGAGAGAGCGAGAGCGAGAGCGATCGAGCGAGCGAGAGAGAGAGAGAGAGAGAGAGAGAGAGCGAGAGAGAGAGAGTATTGTCACACCCTCTCGTCAAAGTATATATATGATATAACCAGTATAATATTATGTGTCAATATATTGAACAAGACTCGTGTATTAGACAAAGCACCGCCAGATACTCGAAACTAAGTAAAGAAAATCGAACTATAAATCCCTGATCACTTCGCAGATGACAGTCGCTATGGCAACTGTAACATTAGTGCTATCGATCTGGGCTTATGAACTCTAGTTAACAAAGTACAACGGTGATGTCCTAAGTTACCATAATATCATCTCAGTTCTGATCATGATAAATGACATCTCGACTACTTAATATTTTGACGGATAAGAGGGTGTTGTTTCTACTTAACTACAGACTGTGCATTAATTTAGGATGTTGTCATCATTTGTGATGAAGTGGGATCGTCAAGGAGATTTGAGGATCATGTACCCCCATAATTAGTCTGTGTGTGTGTGTCCTACACATATTGGTAGCGTAGCATTGAAGTGTATTATATGCAATAAGCATATGGTATAATTTATAACAACACAAGAATATCAAACAAGTTGAAACACTGAAAATTGAAGGAAATTGATACATTTTATTTTATTTTATTGTTATGATGTTACCACATCACAGGTTCGCCGTTCATATGAACGTTTTAATTGATGGGACAAGTATAGCTGAAATTCTTTACTTCACCGTAACGGTTGTATTGAGTACTCTGTGTGTCAGATCAAGTAATTGGTGGATTCACCACGTTATTTATGTATAGGTTATACATGAGCCTACATGGGGTGGGTCAGACTTGAATAAAACGTTGCAAAGATAATACGCTTGAGCACCCGTCTAGTCTTGTGAGGTCTGGCTTTCAGCTCTGCAAATCCGCGGCATACTAGGACGGGAATTAATCAATGAATGAAGTACCTTCCCAACACCCACAGTGGCGTTAGCAATGGGGTCAACTACGTATACGTTACCGCTGCCATTAAAATCATCAATGTGGTGGCAGCAGTGAGACAGAGTCCTTACCATCGATGAGTCTCCAGACATGGGCCCATTCTCACTTCTAACAGCATTTTAACGCGTGTTTCTAAAATATTGTAACACGACTCGAGAGGGTATTATTTTAGAGAAAAGAACTTGAGGTAGGCTTTATGTGACAGATATCGTGATATGTAGGCACTGCATTTTCTAAATAAAAATATTTGCATTGCATTCAACTCAAAATGTAAATATGTTGATTCTAATCACGTGATCTATGCTATTTTTAAATATAATTTTCAGTCCTACAGTCAGTACTCTCTCATCCATCCAGCAAATTTCAATACACGCATTTCCATCACCATCCAAAACATATCGATTACGTGTGGATCCTGAAGGGATTCGAAGAACAGAGAGTCTTGACCGGTATCCAAGAAATGTTTGCCCATGGTAAGTATTATTTTGATTTGGACATATTTATAAAGACATTTATCAAGATTTACCTATTATCTTACCGTGCGCGTGACAGACAAATCACCGTCGGCATGTCATTCATCTCTTTATATAGCGCCACCAACGACAGACAGTATTCACATTTTTATTTTGTTTTCATTTTAGAGCGTGGCATTGTCGCTGTAGGCGCTATTTGATGGGAGCTATGTAGAGTCAGCAAGTGGGGGGGGGGGGGGTATGACGAATATTTGAGTTAGTACGTCATGCAGTAATCCATACTTTCGTACAACACAATATGATAGGCTTCTACCTGCATAGATAATAGTTTTTGTGAGGGAGGGGCAAACGAATTTTACAATTGAATGTGAAAAGAGGAAACTCATTTGTTCCCTGTTTGATTCAGATGAAGGGGACAGAAAGTCTCTTGAAATCAGAGATGGACCTACATCAGACGGCGAATTATTGGGAGAGGTGGGATCACCAATCGATTCGTCACATCCATACCATTTTATATCGAAATCCAACACTGTGTATGTGAGAGTACGAAGTGAATTCTACAACCACGACCAAGTTGTTGGCACATTCGTTGGTACATCAGACCCAGGTATGGTATATAATAAACTAACTTTAAAAAAGAAAAACAAAAAACAACAAACAAAAAAACAACAAAAAACCCCCACCTTTTTCTACTTCTCATAGCAAGTTGTCGGCTGGTACATTTCTCTATTAGTTTATCGGGGGGGGGGGGGGTAGTATTGAAAAATATTTGAAATAATTATTAAATAATATAACGCATGACGTTTTACCAACTATGTATAAAATTTACAAAATGTATATTGAGTTCATGCTCTATTTAATTCAAGTGAAAATACTTTGATAAAATTACATTCTAGTATAATGTTAATGTCATTACATGTCTTGTATAGCATCAAAACTTTAGATCAGCAAGATTTGTAGTCAAATGATAAACTCCATACAAGACGATGTCTGTTGTATAACTGGAACAAAGGCTTTATTTATCGAAGCCCTGAGTTCGCCCCCCCCCTCCCCCACGGCCTCACTCCAAAACCACGGCCAGGATAGGCAGATGCTCACAGCTCCGCAGTCAAAATCCAAGTCCCTCAAACACGCAACGCTATGGTCGTTATAATTAAATCACAATAAGTCACGCATAGGAGATGAACTTCCTAAGATAACAATAGGTCATGAATTATGAGCGTCATGGAAATGAAACGACGGACACTAAACTTCAACTTGAATGACATCTCCAGACATACGATATTAGTGTACCTATTGTCTTGACACTCATGTGAGCTACTGCAATAAAAGATATTCATTTCACTAACTAGGTGTTCGGCGACATGTATAAACAACGTCATGCCTGAACTCTAACACTGTAATTATAAATTCATGACAATAGCATTATGATTGTCTTTTGATATTGTTAGAACAGTTGATTGCATAGTAGGGATTACGTGAACATTTTTGATACGTATGATAAATTACGTCATCGGATCGTTTATGAGTTTGATCTTAATACCAGGTTTGAGTTCAGTCAATTGCAAGTTCAGTAAGTTGAATGCTACAAGTACCTTTTAAATATACAGCACAAACTACGCCAAAATACGTATAAACTCAGCTTGTGCCCCTTTAAGCCTATCTTACAGTTTGCGTGATTTGTAACGAAATGTGATGTTTAATTATTTGCAATGGTTAGGTGAAAATTTGCCATGGTGTAATATATGATTAGCTATCAGATGTTTTTTAACGAATATTTATTTCCATGCATGATCGAATCATTTATTGAATCGTAATATTTTGATACAATAGTCAGATAGCTTAGTTCATGACAGGCAATATTATACACATAGCTTATTGCCCGGCTATGAGGGCAGCATTATCCTGAAGGATATTATGCAGCAACTATATTTCCCGAGTCTGAAAGCCGAGAAAATAGTTGCTACATGTACATGTATATGTATATATAGCAACATGATGGGTAAGGTATGACGCTGTATTAGTACGGGTGTCCGAATAAAGCCAGGCAATATGTGTTCTATAGTACATAATATTGTAAGACACATATTCTATTCATAGTCAATGCAAATCAGCAAAAAGACTCTAAATGACTATTGCTCTAGGGAAAATGTAACATGACTATGGGTCATCACTATATGGGTTTACTCTGGTCCACATGATCTACTAGCTTTAGAATAGTGGTCTCAGTGAGCATAAGCCAATCACTGATGGCTGTATGAAAACGATGTGTTATAACAGTGACTTTTTTATCCTCTCTAAGACTCTAAAATAAATAATAAAAAACACAAAGTTTGAGGACTAATATAGATACAAAATGAGATGTTATTGTAAATGTATACGTTTCAAAGAGTTGACATCTTTTCCAAACGTTTATTCCCACAATTGACGTCTGTGTGTTCGGTCTTTTTGATCGCAGACAACAATGGTAGGTGTCCTGAAGGATATTTCCAGTGTCAACGTGGTCACTGTATTGTCAATGTCAATGTAGTATGTGATGGCTATGACCACTGTGGTGATAATTACGACGAGGCACACTGTCATGATAACCCAACATCTATACCATCACCAGGTATGTCATATTACCAACCCCATAGCGTATACAAATAGCCTTTGCGTGTATATTTCTTTTGCCAATGTCGAGCAAATAACAGATGCATATTTTTTCCCTTAGTTTCCTGGCAAAAATCTAAGAAAATCTATCGAACAAACTCTAAATGTTTATATCCTACATATTTATCAATCACTGATATTTGGGCTGGGTATTCAGAAACTCATCAGTGGTAATTGTGTGTTGCCAAAATGTGTTCACAAAACCCTAGAAACTCTGGTGAGATTTGTATGATTTCAAGGACATGTCCGAAAGTACGATTCAGACAGAATTGTGGGTAAAATATTGTAGTTTGATGGATCACGGCGAATTCGAAGTTGTATACTACATTCAAAAGTAGAACCCACAAGCAACCCGCCAAACATCGTACTAAAAGTCAACAGGAAAGGAAATCACTATGATCATATGTTTCATTTCAACAGATGACCCTTTCGACTGTAATGACTGTCAGAATGACGGCACCTGTATTTCTTTTATGGATATTTGTTCTTGTCCCCACGGCTACTATGGTAGATACTGCGAATTTAAAGAAGGTGAGATATACTTTCAAGTTTAATGATTCTTAGATCGTTGACCTGCGTATACCGTATTTATGGACAGTTCCTAAACATTACTGCGACTTGAGACGGAGAGAGAGAGAGAGAGAGAGAGAGAGAGAGAGAGAGAGAGAGAGAGAGAGAGAGAGAGAGAGAGAGAGAGAGAGAGAGAGAGAGAGAGAGAGAGAGACAGACAGACAGACAGACAGACAGACAGACAGACAGACAGACAGACAGACAGACAGACAGACAGACAGAGACAGAGAGACAGACAGAGAGACAGTCAGACAGAGACAGACAAACAGACAGACAGACAGACAGACAGACAGACAGACTGACTGACTGACTGACTGACTGACTGACTGACTGACTGACAGACAGACAGACAGACAGAGGGAGAGGAAGGGAGGGGGGGGAAGGGAGGGAGATCGAAAGACAGGTCGACTAACTGGCCGATATTAGACAAAAACAGACAGACAGACAGACAGACAGACAGACAGAC
>NC_135549.1:15614841-15667341 GCF_964340395.1 Glandiceps talaboti
TATCTGGAATAAAAGGTATTGAATTCTGAAAACGAAGAAGCATAATAGTGTTACGTTGTATTACCGTAAGGCCTACAAAAATTGTTTGGTTCCGGTTACCCGACCCCACCTAGTTTTTCACTGTCGACCCTAAACTTTTTTCGGAAAACATAACTACCTGAAGTAGATACTCACAAATGAATATATATATATATATATATATATATATATATATATATATATATATATATATATATATATATATATATATATATATATATAGGAAGTCAGTGGTAAGATTTGTCCGTAGTACAGTGCTCGATACGTCTGCACGCAGAGCGGAGTATATGTTGAGGGTAGAAGAAAATCAAGTCGGGTTTTTCGTCTCTACAAGCCTGTTTCGTGAGTAAATCACTCGTCAGGAGATGTTGGTGTACACCAACATCTCCTGACGAGTGATTTACTCACGAAACAGGCTTGTAGAGACGAAAAACCCGACTTGATTTTCTTCTACCCTCAACATATATATATATATATATATATATATATATATATATATATATATATATATATATATATATATATATATATATATATATATATATATATATATATATATATATATATATATATATATATATATCTACCTACCCCACCTATTCTAAAATTGTGTGTAATCGGAACCACACTTTTTTTTTGTTAGGCGTAACGTTAACTTACATTTTGACGCTAGAATATTTCATTTTTAACTAGAGCGTTAGAGAGAATATTCAATGAAATGGCATTTTTTTCAATGCAGGACAAAATATTGAATGCTTCTTCTAATAATTATGTTGTCAAAATAGACGAAATTGAATCGAAAGTTTAAATCCGATAGATTTCAATTGGAAATTTGACCGGGGTACAATTTGATATACAAATAAGTTTCAAACACGAACGTACATGCTCGAACGTGTGCGATCGAGTACTAGTGCACCAGCGTGTATGATCTCAGCCTCAATCGGGGGAACTGTGTCAACACATGCTATTTCGTCCTCAACACAGTTTCGGTTTTGTATACATTCAAATAAAACACACTCTAACGATATCGATTTTATTTTACTGAATAAAAATGATCAATAATGGCCCGAGAGCTGAGGTTTCAGTTGTTCATGTTAGTGCACTGAGCTCATGACCACTCGCAACTATATATAGAGTCCTTTCATCCTATGATAGCGGTAGCTCTCAGATCCTACTATTTGTGACCATGTACCCTTGCACGATCTTGCTTAGCTTGCAGAACAGTGACTTCTAAAATGCCCTACTTGTACTATATCCCAAGGACATCCCAATTTCTCATCTTTATAACCCCCCCCCCCTTCTCAGTCCTCTGCCATATTTAAATGCTTGCGGCGGCTTAAGCAATCTATTGTTGTTGTTTTTGTTCGTTAATACACTTGCGTTACATCATGTGCCATTTAAAAGATTTGCATATAGCGGGTTGGTTCATTTTGTCAGTATAGTTTATTGTCGGTGAGAAATAAACCAAACATCATCATCATAGGGAATCGTTAAATTCTAAGACGTGATTGCAGAGATAAAAAAAATGATGCATTTATGACCAAGCTTAAGGCTGTAGTGATAAATTGCGATAGATGTCAAAACTAGGCATTGTTACATGTAAATGTTTACTGTTTTGCCCATACGTGTTGCATTGTTCTTATTTATGTATAAGCCTGGTCGTGGTGTCCGGACTGGATCCAATAGACAAATTAGACATTTAATATAAAATTACACGTACTGTACCACTCAGTCATGTGAGTGTGGATTTTCGAAGCTACATTTACAAAAAAACCCACAAACAAACAAACAAACAAACAAACAAACAAACAAACAAACAAACAAACAAACACACACACAAACAAACACAAACACAAACACAAACACAAACACAAACACAAACACAAACACAAACACAAACACAAACAAACAAATAAAATCCACTGTCAATTCAACATTTTCCCCTTTAATGTGTTGTTTCATATTCATAAGTGAGTATGGATGAAGGTCGTATTATATCACAGTGATACATATTGATAGTAATGTCAATAAAAAAAATCGTCATACAGGCGCCATTCACATATTGTTATGATATTACTGGCATATTGGAATGGTTGGAAAGAAGCCTCACTGAGCGACAAAGATCGGACGAGAGGCGGATGTAAGACTATTCATCAAAACTGTTATCATAATGTCATACATTTGTATACATACATACATACATACATACATACATACATACATACATACATACATACATACATACATGCATGCATACATACATACATACAATACGTACGTACGTACATACATACACACACACACACACATACATACATACATACATACATACATACATACATACATACATACATACATACATACATACAAACATACATATATACATACATACATACATACATACATACATACATACATACATACATACATACATACATACATCATAAAACTTCTACGATTTTCCAGATTCTTGATTTATTTTTTACTCTCTTTTTTTTCAAACCGAGAACAGGAAGAGGACACACCTGAAAAACATGATGCAATTGGCATTTTTATCGATTGATTACAATGGTAAAGCTTTGAAAGTTGAAGCAAGCAACTCCCAGCCTCAATACCGGTACAGACTGGTTTGCGCCGCAAATAACAGAGATCTGCATTGCGAAACCCCAAGGCTATCGATCACAGCTCGTACGAGCAGCTGATTGGCTGTGGGGCGCTGACAATGAAACAATATAGCGATGTTATTTTCTTTAGAGGTTATGTTCAAATGAGTGGTATTGCACATCGTAGGCAAAAGTGCAGCTGAATTCAATAACATAAGCCTAATTGATATAATCACGTCGAAATAATAACTATATACATCCTTAGTGAATATTATAACAGTTTTGAACGTGATTTATTTTCAACATCATCGTCCATGTTGGTCTACCTACCCTATCATTGAAATCTATTCGCCTAACCCAGGAGGTCATGACCCAACGATACTATGACACACTTTCATATATTTTGCAAGCTGAACAAACTGGTTATGATCGCGGTACTGGTGCAAGCGAAAATTAGTGACTAAATTCGAGCGGGCGCAAAGCCTACGGGTTTGAAGGCAAGGAAAGGGTAAAGAAATTTGCCTTCCTCTATGTAGATGGGTACTGAAGTTGCAAGTAAACAATTTGTATGGCTGTCGTGGAAAGTACCAGCTTTATTGCTGACAACTCTGGCCGTTTGTCACGGACAAAGGACGTCTGGTAAGTTGTTTTTCCTCTGAAAATTTGTAGTCTAACTGCCAGCTGCTAGTCGCCAAGTCATTTTTGTGTCATTTTGTGATATTTTAATGAGTGAACCCTTTTGCAGGGAGAATGCAACGTTAGAACCAAACTTCAGAGAAAAAAAACAGGTGAAGGTCTTGTTGTTTGTCACTTTGTAACTCTCGGGAGCATTTCCGTTCACAAAGTCGAGAGGGCGGTATACATATGCCGTTTCCGGCTAGGAACTCCACTCTGCCAGGGTTAACTGAGATTTTACTCAGAGACACTTTGATATTCTGTGCGTTGAAAAAAGATACGAAATTTGGAAGTTTCATTGTAGGATTTTTAGTCTTCACCATGTCTTATATCGGTGTCTCGATCCTTGCGAAACAATGGAAACTTGCAAGCCCATATAGGTGTATCATTATCATCAGCCGTGAACAAATTGTTGTTGTAAAAGACGACAGACCGTTGACACGGTGCTAACGTTTGGTCAGCCTATGTTGAGTCATAGCATTTCATTTTCACCACACGAGTCTCTTGGTAGAGTTAGTTTTCTCGAAAATTGCAAGCAGAGGAGCCCACAAATTGAACTCTTTTGTCAAGTTTTGAGACTTTCTTGAGCTCATGCCCTCCCACCACAACTACTATACCACCACCACCACCAGGTAGGACTACAGTGTTGACCTCATGTGACTATAAATCGAAGGACATCTTGGTAACTTAACACGTTGTGCATGCTATTTGCCCTATCGTTAATATTATGAGCTCCCATTGTAAAGATTTCTCTAAACATTAAGGATTTACTCGCCACTCAAACGATTTGACAGAAATTATAGTGTGCAGTAAATTATATTTGATGTGTTTTTACTCTTATGTGTGAAGTTTTTGTGTAAAAACAAATTAGCAATGCATTTGTATCTTTAATGAAACTGAGTGAAATGGAATTTCAGTCACTTTTTTTCTATTTAATAGATTATTCAATGCTTCAAAACATGTAAATGTATGGTTTATGTATTTTAATGTGCAGGCAGCATTAGTAATTTTGGTATTTTAGTATATTTTGCTAAGCTTTGGGCACCTTGGTATGGGGGGGGGGGGGTAAAACTGTCATAGGTATCCATAATAAGAACCTTGATTTTGGTGTGAATATCAGTAAAATTTATTAGGGAACCAAGTAGATTTTACTTAGTTATTGTCATTATGTATAGGAGTTCTTCTGCAGCCTTAAAAAAGAGTGTGTACAACTTTGTCAGCAGTTTGTAGTTTGCTATTTATAGCGTACAAATATGCCTGTATAATTTATATTTAACCTATTCGTCCCTCAATTTCACTGGGTTGTGATTATGATGGTAGCTAGGATATTTGAAGCCATTTCGTATGCCTTTATATTTAACCTACTTGTCCCGTCAATTTTATCATGTTGTTGTTATGGTGGTAGAATATTTGAGGTCGATTTTGTGTTCTGTGCATTTCATAAGTGATATGCCCGTTCATTTGAAGTAACACATACTTTCCAAAATGTTGCCACCTTTTCTGACCGTTTCAGTTGTGTATGTTATTGTATATTGCTGAAACACAACTGCTTGCAAATGCAGGCTATTTTCTATGAGTGACGGTCAGGGCTGACCACCTTGCAGAGGTCCCTGAAATTATATGCGATATATGTATGCCTATTTAACCTACTTGTCCCTCAGTTTCACAAGGTTGTAACTTGTGATTATACAAATGCATGGTAGGATATTTGAGTACAATGCTGGTTGATATTTCTTTTGTTGTGGTAGGATAAGTTAGTGCTGACTAAGACAAGACAATGTTGATTTGGTGAATGGTTGTAACGTCAATTTCTTGGGAGCCAGCAAACCAGCACTAAATTTCAAATTTGTTACAAATTGAAGTACAATGTAGTCAGTAGGACACAGCACTTCTTTCTGTGATTAACTACTTTAGGAAGATCAAGTATGCATGTTACACATTGTAATGTGTGTATCATGAGCAACATATTTCAAGCACCCTCTCCCCCTTTCAGACCATCAGAATTTTCATTCCACCCCTTCATTGTTTGGTTTCAGTGTTTCAGTTTACTACATGGACTTGACATGACATTGTGAATTTTTTTTACAAACTGTAGTTAGCTATGTTATACAAAACATGTATCGTTCCTTGGTTCCAGACCCTTACTACTACTACGCTAGTTCCTATACAGTATCCTTACCATTTACACCTCAGATGACCCTTACCCACAGATTTTCAAAAAGAGACTGAGTCCCTTACTAATACTCGTGAGTTAACATTTCAGCACTGAAAATCTGTTCAGTACTGCCTTTTTAAACATGAGACTAATTTGTAAAAGAAAATTTGTCATTGTGCAATGACTAGAGACTGAGGTCAGTGATGGGAAAAGTTTCGAGTTTGGGATGAGCTAATCGTGGAAAGACTTCTCCAATGTACAGCATACACATGTGTTCTTCTGCATTGTGATATGGATGTGATCTCAGCAGAATGCTTAACTAATTCTGTTTCCTCCATTTTCTTCTCTTTTTTTCTGTAGGCGAGAGCAAACATAACTTGGAAGGAGAATCCTTAGGTATATTCATAGTATGTATGGTCATACTGGTGTTGTTTGTTGTTGGCGGATTACTGTTATTTTACTGTCGACGGATGAGAAGGAAACATGCAAGAGAAGCTCTTGCCAGAGGATCACTAATAAATAACCAAGTAGACAGTAAGTATTGAATCAATTTGAAAGTCTATAGCATGCTAAAACCAAAGGACTGGCAACAGATGGTTGAATTTGTAGCTGTTATTTATTGCTCTCTTCTTTTCTCTGTTTTTACAGTGTGATTGGCACACCATTCAGCATCCACGGGACGTAATAACTAGAGCAACTTGTACGGCTAATAGTTGCGTATGTGATACTTTTTACACTTACTTCATTTGTACAAATGTATATGTACATATTCCTACATACATCATGGGTTTAACTGGAATTTCATTGTTCAGACGGTGATAGATTCTAACCAGAAAGTTGTATTAAACAACAGTAAGCTTATTCACAAATTTTAAGCTTCAAAATTGGCTGTTTTACATAATTATCATGTAATGTTTACTTTCAATCAGCAAATATCATTTAAGTGTTTTTGCTAAGCACATGGTATGTCAGTCAAATGTACCAGTCACATTTACAAGCTCCCTCCTCTCCACCAAATTACAGTATGATCTTAGCATCTAGATTGTTTGAGAAAATTTGCATAGCCCAGGTTTCGATTGATTCCCTCCCATTTGTTTCTGGGGTTACCAGCCTTTGCAAAAACACTGCGATGACACTATAAAGTGAGTTATTCATTTTTCAATTTAATACCCACAACATATGAAATGATAAAGGTTTGTGTGATATTATATTCACATTATTTTTAAGATAACTGTAAAATTTACCTACTACCATTACAGTTCACATTTCTGTATCTCTGTAATGTATCACAATCATCTTTTCTTGTCAGAATCAGACTAAGTAAAGAACACAATGATGTTTGATTTACCATCTCATCACAGCCTTCCTTCAGACACAACTGTTAATGCAATGGGCAACAACAGGTGTGAGGGTTGACAAACTGTTCTTTAGAAAGGAAATCCATGTTTGTGTTAACCCATGTTGTATATTTTGTCTCGAATTTCACTGAAATAGCCAGAAGTTGAGATTATGACCATTAGAGTCATTTAAGCAGATGAACTTAGAATCCCTGACCAAGTAGAGTTGCCAATAGTTAATCTCTATCTCATCGTGAGACCTCCTAAAGTGTATTGATCAGTCGTTTGAAAACAATAGAGAAAATTTACAAATATCTCGATTTTGATCAGGATACAAAATGAAGGTTGTAGAAGTCATGCCACAAGGATTTTGATGAAGTAAAATTTTTAGGAGTGAAAAATACATTTTTGTAGATTGTTTGGCAGAGCTATCTAAACAGTTTAGAACTAAAGAATGATCCATACAGCTCCACTGATCAATAACACTAATTATGTAAGAACATGGAATTGAATCCCTGACCTAAATATTATGTGGTATGGTCAGAAAGCAATTTTGGTTGAGAAGCATTTGCATAACATGAACAAATACTGGGGGTGGGGGTGGGGTACACACATGATGGCGGGGGGTTACACACACACACACACACAGACACACACACATGACATTGTCAAAATGTACCTGTTGGGGCCCCTGGTTTGAAGGACATCTATGTCACACACATGTTCCTGACCTTATCCTAAATACATGGCATTAAAGTCAATCTGACCTTTGCCTTGTAGATCATGGTCTCCAGCACAGATAAAACTAAATAACACTACACCATACATGTATTAACCACTTGCCATTCATCTATCACAGTAATTGCCATGATCAGTTTCAGTTGGAATAAATATTGAGAATTTATGGGGGATTATTTTGAAAACATATTGTAATGGTCAGTACTAGCAACAATTTTTTGAATGCGAGAGTCATCAAACTTATGGGTTTTACATGTATTTTAAATCATGTAGCACATAAACCATCTGGTAATGTTAGTAGCACTGTATGCCTTCAAGCATACAATGTATAGTCTGGCCCATTTCTACAATATTACAAATAATATGATTTTAGCCTCATACCAGTAGTAAATGCTATACCCACTGGAATTATTAATATTTTTAATTTATCATTGAGTTTGTCTTGTGATAATCCTTCTGAAGAGCCCAATTACAAAAAGAAAATAGAGGGTATATGTGTACAGCCATGTGCGTGTATATTTACATGTACATGTATCACACACAAAATACAAACTGCAATGTACCTTATCACTGTACTTGCATTTACCAGTACAAGCTAACCCTTCTGTGAAAGAAGTTTTCTGAGACTCGCTCACAAAAAAGTTCTGTTCTTAAAATTTGTGACCCTGTCACTTTTCTGTGATGAACATGCCATCTCATCAAATATTCCCATATCTTTCAGTGAGTTACTTTCAAGTTTACAGTTTCTGGTACATACCTTTCAATACCATGATTGAAGTATCTTTAAGTCAAATCTCTACTAATGTACAAAAATTAGATATACTTAGAAATTGGATATTTAGAACTTGTATATTTGAAAATTATTGACAATTATGCATGTTTTAAAAAGTTCGTTTTTAGCATGATTATTGCTTCTCTGTGAAGCCAAAACATTGAAATAAAGATCTTAACATAGAAGTCGTGTCTTATTCACAAACAAACCTATTTGCAGTCCTCAAGACGCACAGCTTTTTACATGTACTGTAGGCACCATCATTTTGTAGTTGGACTGAATCCTGCCTCGTAACAAAACCATTGTTAAAAAATACTTGATTATCATCTATGTTACCATAGACTGGTAAAACTGTCCTGTATATGCATACCAACTTACCTGCTGTCAGCAGTCTTGCTAAACCAGACACTTTATGTATTCTGCCGCTGTCATCCTTGGCATGCATATAGAGGCAGGATGACTGATATTATTGAGTATGTTTATTGAATAAATTAAGAAATGTGTCAATGGATAAACTGTAAAATTAGGTCTGAATTCTGAGTGAGAGTTCTACCTGTAGCTCTAGAGATACAGTATGACAGTACTGTATGATTCTAAGTATTTGTTTGCTAGTACTGAATATTATATAAATGCATGTAGAGTAACTTTTATCTATGGCAAATAAAAAATTACCCTAAATTATAAAGAGTTTCACCAGACCCAATTTCATATGCTCCAACATGATATAGTCCATTTTGAAAAAAAGAGTAAATGACATTTAATCACGAATGTGTAAGATTATGTACGCCGTGACTGGGTGCCCTCATACATTATGATGTATCTTACAGTCTGTTTAATCACGAATTGCACCAGTAACTAAAGAGATTGCATTTCTAATTTATGTGAGTTTAATGAGATATATGTTCTCTTTCTCTCTTTCTTTGTAGCTGCCGAGCATGATATGCCATTCAGTGATTCCCCACCATCCTACATTAAGTGTGTTGAATCAGGAATCATCACTTCTACTGAGAGCTTCCTTCATCTGATATGGGGAGATAGTATCTCACTACCTGACTACGAGACCGTCATCCGAGCACGTGCTGCAAAAGACATTACTACAAGTGATGTTGTTTCGGTAACAGTCGAAGAGCAGGTTGAAGAGTTGATGAGTCGACTATCACCACCGGTAGAGCCGGAGAGTATGAATGGTGGAAATAATGAAGAAGGAGAAGAAGAGGAGGAGGAAGAAGATCAGTGTAGCAAAGAATTACTTGCAGAAAAAAATTCACCTACTGACAACGAGAGTGTCATGGAAGCAGTTGGCGGAGATGTAGCAGTTGTCATCAATGTTCCCACAGATGATGATGAGAATGAAGAACCAATGTCAGCAGGCTGATAAACAAGTCCATTGTCTACCTTGTGGTTCCATAAAGTGAGATGTGATACTAAATGTTAAGAGTTGTCAAACTTTTTTTGTATATAATGTTTCAGTCTTTGTTAACCCAGAAATCAGTTGTGTTTGTTGTTATTCAGCTACTAAGTTCAGTGTAATTGAAAGGCAGAAGAGGTGTTTTCTTGTCTTCTGACAAGAGCAATATTACCAGTATGTCTGCTTGAATTGTCTTGTTTCATTTGTTAGAACCATATACACATGTTCTGTAAGTGTAAGTTCTTATGGCAGTTCTTTTGCTGTTCCACACCCACCTTTAAGTCAGAGAGAGCCAAAGAATTGTCACTTGAGAATGTGACAGTTTGCCGTCTGTAATATTTGCTTTGCAGACATGTTACAGTGCTTTTGCTAAGGTTTGGGAACCCCGGTAACAGAAAGGGGGAAAGAGGTAAAACTGGTAGTGCTTCCCATGCAATGTATCATAGTTTAGGTGGGGAACCCCGGTAAAATGATGTGGGAACCCCGGTAGATTTTACCTACTTACCGCCCTTAAATAAAACACTGTGTTAAGTTTAAGTGACTTCATTGTATGTTGAACAATTTAATGTCTTACAAGCTTATGACTGGTTATTTTTGCGCTTTGAGTAAATGTTATGAAAGGGTTCTCTGTGCTTTCATTACGAGAAAGGGCAAGAAACAGAATCAAAAGTATTAACCGTCATCATTTAAAATGATGAAGCAAAAAAAAAAAAAAAAAAAAAAATTTGAAGCTTTATGTACATAGTTTATTTCATGCCAATTTTTTATAAGTTATTTTCAAACCATTTTAGACTTTAAACTTAATCTAGATTGGAAATATATATATAATTTATAAAAAATGTGCATACATTTGACATGCACAATTCAACTCTAGATTTGATTTATAGTGAATATAAACTTTGTAAGATATATGAATATGTATATAATAAAATAACTGAAATTAACGTCTTACATGCGAGTAATGAGAATTTTTTTTAGTATGAGAGAAATGGAGTGATTTTTTTGTGTTGTGCATTACTATGGTGTGTGATTGTGTTTTTATTTATTTGTTTGTTTTTTGTTTACTCAAATCTTATTTTGGAGAATACAAATGATAAGTTCATTTCATTTCATAGACCATGCTTGGTAAATTCCAGTGAGGGTGTATAGGTGATTTCTTGTGATTTTTACAAATATGAACAAATGTTGGCGATTATAATGTATAGATAAGAAGATTGTATAGATGATTGATGTAGTGAAATATGTGTGGTCAGTTTGGGGGGGGGGGGGGGGGTTTCATCCAATTTTATCTCCATTCATGAACATTGTTATATATGTCAAGCTAAAGGAACCAAGAATCTAACTCTGTCTAAAGTCAGAAATATCTGGTGAAGGACATGTCAGAGAGGATGAATAATAACGAAAAAATTCTTGGCTCAGGGTTGTATTGAAACTGATATTTATGTGTTGCAGCCATTGACGTCATTAAGGGGTTCATTGAACGTCGACGAGACGACACACAGACAAACAGAGTACATTCGATAAAGTACATTCTTAGATCTTACCTGAAGCGTGACCTGGTGAACTTTATTGTTTGTATGTAAACACGAAAGGGAAATCACGTAAACAACCGTCAAACTGGTTGTACGTGACGTGGACATATATGTAGACATCCTGGTTCAATGACAGCGCCGCCACAGTTGATAGTAGTTTATTATTACGTTTACGTAGCATGGGTAGGCTAGTTGAAATATTTGTATGTGTGTAAAGTGTCCCCTTAGAACAGCGCCACCACAGTTGATAGTACTTTATTACCTAGGCTAGTTGTACTTTGTTGAAAATGTGATGTGTCCCTCTCTAATGAATGCTTGGGTCCTTGTTTGATGACGCAGTTTTCGATTGCTTCTTATACAAATTCTAGCATCAACACGTTGCTCGTCGATGGCACGGGGAAGAAGAAATTTACTTGAAGATAGCCGTCGCACTACCTGTGATAATATCCACATTCAATCGTTCCATTTAATTTAAATTTATTGTTACCACATATATCACATTATGTAGAGAAGTCTTGAGCGTAATTAGGGTCTTATATGTAGTACGAGTAAAAAAAACCTTTCGTTTTGTGTACATTACTGTCTTCTCAATTGAGGTTCACCAGAACATTATTTTTTTTTTTTTTAGTAATTTTGTTCAATGTGAATTTTAAATTCAACTCGAAAGTGGCGAATGGCTTCTATAACCCATAGACTTGCCTTTGTGTTAGAGAGCACACCAAGACGTGCGTGTGAATTTTAAATTCACTACACAGTGTTTTTATTTTCTTACTGTGGTCATTACTGCTCATCAGTATCACAAATCAAAACATTACATGACTGCTCACAATTCAGAAGAACATATCAATCACATAATAGTAAACTATTGTTACCCTGACCTTCGCACATAGCTGCAACTATAGAAGAATCACTCTCATATCTCCACTTGTACACCAGATCACTTTGCTCAGCCAGCAGTGCAGTGTTCATGGATAACTTTGAACCATATTAGAAGTAGCCATGGAGCAGATCGAACCCGCCTATAGTCTAGGCCTATCTATTTCCTTCAGCTCCCCCCTTCTAACAAGTGAATCTATACTTTATTCCAATTTCACATTCTTATAAACATATAAATTATACAATACTCAAATGATTGGATGCTAAAATCATCAGCACTCTAGATGAATAAATCAAAGTTTCGGATGTTGCCTTAATTCAATGCAAATGATATTGACAACTATGAAAAGTAGCCAAATAACGTCATCGTTCTTCTAACTGCCTGTAATTAGTCATTATTCGACAGTTGATATTTTAATGACTTAATGTTGTCATCTCAGAAGAATGCTGCTATTCGTGAAATGCAAACATTTGTTATAAGTATTAATTCACTGACAGCTGAGGGTTCACTGTGACCTCGTGTTTTGCCAAATTTAAAACTCTGCGAATGATAGAAAGTTTGTATTTGTTATCGATAACACTATACTGCAAACCCTGGGTATGTTTACAATATCATAATATCGAATATAGTTAAAGTGGCCCAAGCTGAGTTCATAAACTTTTTTCTCTCTTAAACCCACAATCAAACTATTGCAATGTAATGCTAATGTCAATGCATATCTTCTATATATATATATATATATATATATATATATATATATATATATATATATATATATATATATATATATATATATATATATATATATATATATATATATATATATATATATATATATATATATATATATATATATACCACATCGTATTACAGTTGTCTTCTTGCAGTGTTAAAAGAGTTGATTGCATGGTAGGGATGTCGCAGATATTTTTTGATACGTATGATAAATTACGTCATGATCAGATCGTTGATGAACTTATAATCTTACTACAAGGTTTGAGTTCAGTCAATGGTTACATGTAAACGTGATTCAGTACAATGTAGAGTACTGCGAGTACCGTGGCAGTTTTTAATTCACAACAACAAAAATGTGCCCCAACAGTATGAACTCAGCTTGTGCCCCTTTAATACTAATAACGGCAAGATTTAATAAAAAGAGAACAAAAACACCATAAGAAATTTACAAACGACAATACGCAATCTTTGTGAATGATTGTATTCCTATGTAACATGATAATATAGTTGAAAAACGATAATTACAATGATGTATTCGTATGTAAAATGATATACGAAAAACTAATGACTAATTCATGGTGTACACTCAAATTTGTAACATTAAATATTACATGGCATAATTAGATTATTATATACTTATATTTTCGTACATACACTGTAGATTACTGTATCAACATAGACAATTAAACGTCTGAGACACCACTACTCAGTTGCTATTTAGTGAAAACAAAAACTGAAGCTTTCGTCCACACGCGTGGACTTGTTCTCTTGTCAGATGTTCCTGTTTGTCACATGGCTCATCACTCGAATCGTGCGACAAAAGAATGGAATTGATGATCCGTCTTGGTCATATATATATGGCCATGGAAGTCTTGATTGCCTCGATAGATCCATGGTATGGTATACACTACAGCTAAATTTCAAACCATGTAAAACACTTAGGCGATTTTTGGTCACCCCAAAAGATAAAACCATGCAAATTACAGCATGTCAGCGGTCCCGTATATCATGAAATAATTACATATTAACTTATACATGTATGTATATTGGTGACACAGCGTACCCTTAAAGAATTCTTATTAGCAGAACACCAGCATCCGATTGCACAACTTAAGAGGCTTTCTAATATTACTAGAAAGAAAAGCCAGTCAACCCAAGTAAATTGGGAGAGGCAGATCTCGAGTTCATATACATGATATATCTTTTTATAACATATATAACATAGTAAAACAATTACTGTATAACATTTCAAGACATTCGAATATACCAAAGCTTGCAGTGTACATTTTATACATTGATCATACAAATTAAACGTCAAATTATAACAATACATTGTCAACCGTACCATTTTTTGTGGTGTGCAGTTGTGCCAAGGAACTTGAATTGATTCGTGTAGTTCGATTAATTGGGGATCAACATATCCAAGCGACATACTGGATCCAACCTGTGTACACAGCACCACTTTACAAGGAAGTACGTAATAGTCTTTACAAACATACCAATTTTACAATGAAAAGAGTTTCTTTTCTTGAAAAAAAGGGTAACGCTAGACGATTTGGCGATGGGATATCAAGATATGACACTGTGTTCATAGGACGACGAAGTTTATAGTCTGCTGCGAAATACTTATACTTGAATGTATAAATACCGTCAAAGTGTGGATTTGTAATAAGATCGAAGAAACTATTTCGTCGCTGACTAAAGTATAAAACTCTTCACAGTGCTTATAGCAATGCTGGTTTTAATAATCATTGCCAACTTTTATAAAGTTCAACTTATTATCATTCAATATACATTGTTACTTTTCTTGTCACAAAGACAATAGATTTCACACATTTTGCCGAAGTCATGATGTCAGTTCTGTAGGTGAGTCATTTTTATCCCTGTTGTGTGTATTGCATATACATTTGTATCTAGCACCTATCGGTCCTTACAGTGACGTCAAACGTTTCCGTGGCTGTATACCAAGGAAATGCGCAGAATTTACGGCGGGGGGGGGGGGGAGCGAGGAGAAAATATTTTCAACTGCCCCCCCCCCCCCCTCGCGATCTCAAAAAACTTCCTTTCCCCAGTAACGTTAACACTCTACCGTATTCTGGAAAATGTACAATTGTACAGTACAATATACGAAAGTAACATATATAATACGATATTTATTTACGAATCACTAATATTAATATATATGTGCTTTGCAAGAAGAAATCTCGCATGATTGGGCTTTAACCTATACTTGGAGATATTTGAAACCCCCTCTAGCACCGGTCCGTCATAAATCTTGCTCATTCCCTAAGAATTCAACACTGCACGTGTTTGTGATCATTGTAATAAATCAAGCACATCAGATAGTTTTCTCTTCTTATGTTGTATATTTTGGACCAGGTGCGTCTTGTTTCCCGATAGACGATGAAATGTACAGTTATGCCATCATAAAATCAGCTTGATTTCCGACCATGTTGTTCTGTCCAAACGCAATCTTCAAAGCAAGTCTATATTGTCTGTTCTTAAAGGCGTATATGATCGGGTTCATACATGAATTGCAGAAGGCGACTAATACGGTCAAATGATAGTACCAACTAACAAAATCGACGTCTGCGTAAAAGCTGTAGGCCAGGTAGAGAAATTGATTTGGTGTCCAGCATATAGCGAAAGTTGTGACGATAATAAGGAGTAGTTTGATTAGGCGTCTTCGAGCTATAACTATTTCCATACTGCTATGACTTGAAATACCAGCTGATGCGTTGTTAGGCGCCGTTTCGGTTTTAAGGGCGGACAACATTTGTCGATATGAGTACGCCATCACTGTCAGGGGCCCCAAGTAAACTACGAAGAAAATGATTATCCCTACTACGATACGAACGGCCATGCTTGGCCACGTTAAGACGCAGGTACCACGGCGACTGTAAAAAACATACAGCATGAAACTCATCGATAATGTTGCAGCCGTCCACACGGCACCTATCATTAGTTTCGCTTTGTTCTTGGTGAAAAAAGCATGGTATTTCAGAGGGTATACAATCGCCAAATAACGCTCCAACGTAACGCATGTTAGATTCAAAACAGAGGCAGTAAAACTGACCCACAGAGGGTATTTCGACATAACCAGTCGGCAGAGCATATCACCAGGGACACCAGCCGGTATGCGAATATTAATCCCCAAATGTAAGGGGATGAGAAACACAGACGTGATGAAATCAGCAACAGCTAGGCTTACGATGAAATAATTAGTCGAGGTGTGCATCTTTTTCACCTTCCATACGACGAAGCATACCATGGAGTTACCACATATTCCAATAACAGATATAGCTCCATACACCAATTTTAACCATAACTGATTGTCGAAACTTTTACCAGCAGACCACGAGTTGATACCTTCGATCGGTGAATCAGTTGTATTGTTCATTCTCGATTTTGAATAATGTGGACTGTAGATCGAAATGAGAATGATTCAACGGTCAATCGGAGTTACCCTTTGTTTTTTTTTCTGAAAAAAACGACCATCAGAAAAGATCGTTTGCGTAATTTTCGACCAAGATGTTTAAAAGTTCACAATTCAACATTATCAAATGTCACCGAATAATAATGAAATAACGTATACTTGTATTTGGTTTTCAAGTATTCGCACAGAATCACTTAGTCTCCTGGCTTGGCTGGATATCATTATTTTTGCATTAGTTTGTCCCAAGTAACAGTGTTTGTGAGTTCAACAAATGTAGAATTATTCACCACGACGGTGTCTAGCTATGTCAGCACTTTATCACAGTGACGGGGGGGGGGGGGACAAGTAGCTGAACTTACAGCTACAGTAAGTTCGTGCAAGTTAATAATGACAATTCAGCGGAAGCAGGGGGACTGAGAGAGTCAGTCTATTTAGTCAGCATATGCGCATGTACTTGAATATTATACTAGAATATTGTATACTTCTTCCATTTCAAATAATTTCCACTGTTTCCTGGGAGATCATTAATTGAGAACATAGTGTCGAGATGATCATCACTTTGCGAAAGGTTACGTAGGCGTGAAAGGGAGAAGATGAGCACTAGAAAAAAATGGAAAGGATGGGAAAAAAATGTAGGAAGCAGACATAATAACAATGAATAATACACATACATACATACATACATACATACATACATACATGCATGCATGCATGCATGCATGCATACATACATACATACATACATACATACATACATACATACATACATACATACATACATACATACATACATATATACACGCACGCACGCACACACGCACGCACGCATACACACACGCACGCACGCACACACACATACATACATACATACATACATACATACATACATACATACATACATACATACATATACGTACATTTGTAATTACGTACGTACGTACAAACACATACAAACAAACAAACACAAGGACATACAGTGACGGACGGACGGACAGACAGACAGACAAACAAACGCAGACAGACAGTCAAATACAGACACAGACAGACAGACAGACAGACAGACAGACAGACAAAGAAATACATGCATAGAGGGGTCAGTTAAAATCTACTAAAGGTGGGGGTCAATTTGGAAAACACCTTTACAGGTAATTTTTTATCTCAAGTACATCAACAGGATCAGCCTATTTGTCATTTTGGTTCCGTGAAATGACATTTGAATGACTTATATGTTGAAATTTTCTAATCGGAAGGGGTATCCATGTTCCTCAACTTCCCCCTGTCTGTATTTACATGCTGATCAGTTATGAAAAGTTGTATATCAAGCATATACACCAAAACCTAAATCTGGTGTGTGAATTAAATTCATGATTCACAACATGGGGTTTATATTCTGTATCTGCCAATTTTCGATACTAAAGGTAATTTCCCTATCTAAAATTTCCTTGAGGGCGATTGAAGACAAGGATTTAATATCGAAGCAATCATCGTTTATATGACATTTGATAGTCAGTTTTGTGGATATATTACTTTGGTACAAGCTTTGATAAAAATTGCGTTGTTGAGATAAATTCAACGATGATGATGATGATGATGATGATGATGATGATGATGATGATGATGATGATGATGATGATTACACAATGATACATTACGAAATTGACTACACGACTAACATGAGACCTTCTGTTATCTGTATATACAGTAGTACATACTCAAGTTCATATTCAAGTGACTTGATCGTTGCCAGGTTGCCTTGCTTCTTTTGGAAGAATTGATTAATTGATAACAAATGGATGTTGGTAATACAATTGAAGATTAAAGTTCTGTAATAAGGGTTGTTTCTTGTAATTTCCTAGTTGGTCATGAGGATCGACAACTCGATCGGTTCGATGGAGAATCAGTCGGCGGTCTCAGATCGAATGACCGACCTTACTTTCTCACGCTGTGCGTAAGTGATCGCCGCTAAAAATAACTGATGGTGACTTGTCTGTTACGTTAACGTTGTCGTAGACAACAAAACTTAAAATACAATTCGCATATTTGACAATGTGTTTAAGTCTGTTATTACTGTCTTATGTTGTACATGAAAACGTTCATATGCTATTTAACAAAAACTGACAACAAGTGAAGTATACGTTCAAAGTTAGACCTTTAAAATGATTATAAAGTATACCCATTACTAATTACCTACTATGTTCTTATCATCATTACTCTTGGCAAAACAAACATAATTTAAAAACACACACAAAAAAAACTACAAATTACCTGTTAAAACGTGGCGGATATTTGTCACAAACTGCAAGAAGGGAAAATCGTCACGGTGAAGTTGATCTTAGTACGTAGTCAATTATCGGTAAGTTGTCGCTCAGTTAGACGATGTGATCTAATACGTGTGCGAAATAGAAAGTAAGCTTTAAAATGCCACGACTAATGTATATTATGATCATTCCTCACGTGGTACATGGGCGTGGGTGTTTTAAAGCTCAAACGAGACTATCTTATTGATGCACTCATGCCTGACATGTTATCGGTTTTTTTTTTAAAGATAAAGATATACATATTTCATACTTTATTACCTTATCACATTGGAAAGTATAGCATCGCTATTCTTTATTACTGAAACGACTGTAAAGAACGGTTTTCTTTATTTGCTTTCTACTGAGGAGCAACATGACTACTGTGTGTCTGCTTCTCAGTACACCCTACCTGTTCACACTTCAATCAAAATGTATCTTTTGCATTTGAAGTTGTCAGGGCACGCCGTGTTAAAATAAAATAATTTTGTGCTTTGAGTGAAACGCCAATGTAACTATATTTGCGATTTCAGAAGATCAACAGGTGATATCACTATCTCGAAAACACTTCAAACAAAGCTAGTGGAAGAGTATTATTTTATCAATCAATTTATATCCATTGGGTTCTAGCATCAATCATATTTTCATATTCTATTATCCTTTCTTTGCGAGGTAGAACCAAATTTGACAATTATCTTGATTTATGTCACGTTCTCATTTATATTGACAGTGATTGCGTCCGGTCGCTGTGGATATATCCAAGCGAAGCTGTTGTTAATGAAGGATACTTGTTCGGGATTGAAATAATAACATTCAATACAAATACATTAGGTAGTTTTTTTTTTTTTATAACAATCAGTATATGTACACAGCTATTGTTGGCGATGTACAAGACACTAACGATCATATGACATATTCCGGCCTAGTCATCAGGCACACAATTACGGACTGTACTGTTGCTTTGAAATCTTTATATGTCATAATATAATAACTTTTTAGTGTACTTAACACATGAACGCGCTTCCGTAATATGTACATAATTAGTATTTTATTTGCCACAAACTCAAAATCATATCAATATAACAAAAGAGAAAAAGTAAAAAAGACAGTGGCATAAATATTACACATAAACTGATGGATGAATACAGAGTTTATGGCTGGACCACAAAAATAGTTTGAAACAAACTAGTCAAGTTTGTGGCCCATACTACAATTGATTAAACAAAATAATCAAAGCAAAAACAAAAACAAATTTGAAATTAAAACAAAAACAAACAAAAAACAAACAAAACGCGTTCATCAAAAAATATATAACTGGCATTAAATGCAATGTAAGGTAGAAAAAGCTGAATTAATTTTGTAACAAATACTGTTTTAACTGAGATTTAAAAGTAGTCCTGGATTGTATTTTTTTCAATTCTTCAGGTAAGGAGTTCCAATGTTTTGCAGCTGCATACTGAAAATTGTGTTGCGTCAAAGTAAGATTTACTTTTGGAATGTAAAAGTTATCTCTCGCTGTATTCCGAGTGTGATACGTATTTGGTGGTGTGTTAAAGTAGTCGTTAACTGTTTGCGGGAAGTGACCGGCCCTCAAATCAAAAATAAATAAAGAAGTATTAAATTTGGTCCTCAAGTCCCCAAATATATGTCATTGAAGAAATCGAAATATCTAGCGAAAACCTATCAAATTCATCTACTTTCAACACTGAGAAATGGCATCACACATCATATCAATATGCGGAATAATGTAATGCACTGTATGTATGTATGTATGTATGTATGTATGTATGTATGTATGTATGTATGTATGTATGTATGTATGAATGTTTTGTTTGTTTTTGTTTGTTTGTTTTGTTTGTTTGTTTGTTTGTTTGTTTGTTTTTTGTGTGAAGTCTCGTCGTATCTATTTGTGGGATTTTGGTAAATTAAGGGGATGTAATTAATCAAATTAGCGTTCGGCACACCAAATTAATATATGTGAGCGCACAATAAATAAAGTGTAAAGCCAACCGGCAAATATTTATTCTCTCTCTGAAATTAAATTAACAATAACTGTACGGTGTATAAAGGGGGGGGGGGGCAAGGGGTCGGTCGCTCTAGGGGTAATACTTATACGTACTAGACACGCTAATCGAGTGTCCGTCAATATTTACTCGACACGCTAATCGAGTGTCCGTCACGTAGAGTCCAGGCACGCAAACCGAGACACTACAATCGAACGATACCGTTCAGCAGGCAAGCTGAACTACTACGAAACACTAACAGGTATAGAATACTTAGCACGCAAACTAAGATTCAAGTGCAATTCAGTGCGCAAACTGAATTGTTACGACGTAGGAACCAAAATCTCAGCACGCACTAAGATAGCCTTCGGCAAGAAAAGGGGGGACTGCTCACTGAGCTGGGGAAAATCTGGGCTATTAAGTTATACCCATATTACCGTAAACTATAATAAAACCGCAAACATAAACAGCTCGTTAGCGGCTAGTACGCGTCTTTCCAATGGATACAAAATACATCAAAATGAACTAAATAATCCAGCGTAACGGGTTATAAAATTGTCACATTTTATTTTATTTATTTTTTTTTTTTTGGGGGGGGGGTTAACTCTGCTTTTAAATGTAATGTATAGTAATATTCCCTTGACATGGTTATGAATGTTGGAAGGGTTGTTCATAAATCACAGCGTGTAGGAATTATGGCGGCGGGAATTTTTCATTGTTAATCGTATCCATCCATCCATCCATCCATGGCCATCCATCCATCTTATATAAATCAACCACTTAAAATAATATCCCCTGATTCACTGTGACTTATGAGAACAGAAAGTAGTCATGATTATCCCTACTTTGAGAAAGGTCATGTAGGCGTGAAAATGAAACAGTTGAAGTGAAAAAGTGAGGGCTACAAGAGAAGGAAAGTAAACAGAATCTGATGTTGTTGTCCGTGTTGGGAAGGACCTGTATCGTTTGTTGTTGTTGTTGTTGTTGTTGATGATGTTGTTATTGCTATTGTTGTTGTTGTTGTTGTTGTTGTTGTTGTTGTTGTCGTCGTCGTCGTCGTCTGATCGCGTGTCATGGAAATCAGTTCATCGTCACTACACATCTTGTTTTGTATCTACCCATAGAACGAAGCTACACAATATAATGTATGAATCCATGAATACCGTTAATTTAATATCATAATTATTGAGGAAAAACATCAACAAGTTTGTTCCAGAGTTAATGAGATTGGACATACAAAGCACGCTACGAGCAGTGACTCAAAATGTGTACAGAGCAAGTAAAACATGAACCAGTGTTTTTACCCACCAGTAACCCCACTATCAAATCGTTCGGAAATGGCACCATATCAAATCTTTCTGAAACGGCACTAGTGGTAGAATGGAATGATAAACTGCATACGAGACGATATGTGTGGTATGAACTGGAACATAGACTTTATTTATCAAGGCCCAAGGGCAGAGCCAGGAGTTGACTCCCTCACCCAAAGGCCAGAAGTCGAGTCTCTTCAATTTTACAAATCACTTTACAGGAAAGCTTGGAATGCAATGTCTATTGTCTAAACATGACTATATCATTACGCGAATGACGCGTAGGTCCGTGAATTTGAAACAAAAGGACGCCTTGAGGACAATTGTTCTCCAGACAAGCTATCTTATTAATCCCAAAACATGACACAGACATCTTTTCTAAGAAACACGTAACTCGATATTTAGGAAAGTCTATAGCAGTCCAAAGTAAATGTTCAAAATGTCAAGTTGACTCTCTGAAAGAGTTCGATTAGTTCTTCGTTCTCATGGTTATACGTCTTCAAACAAACTTAAATCTCTTGACAACAGATTGTATTGTCAGTTAGAGTTTTTTTTTTTTTTTTTTTTTTTTTTTTTATGTTTTTTTTTTATTAATTTCCAAAACAACTGCAAGACAATACAAAGGCAAACAATACATTACAGAGAAAACACAGGACGTACAAACAGAGAGGGGGAGGGTTAGTTAACTTAATTAAATAAATTAATACATGGGATTGGAAATAATTACAATTGATAAAGAATAATGTAACAATATCTTGAACAGAAATATCCGTCTGTAATGAAAGGACTAAGCACAGAATCCTAACTTGATCACAGGAAAACACCCAATCCCCACTCAGTTGAAAAAACCAGTTGCATGACTTACAGTAACGTAATAATTACAAAACTAATGATTCCCATTTGTGCTCCAGGGCTCCTCTGCGCGCAAATTTAATTTCCATATCCTTAACACTTTTGAGATAACTAATAAATGAATCAAAATTGGAGTCTGGACGTCTTTCAATTAACCTAGCTTTATACAAAAAAAATTTGCCCAAGATGATAAGGTGATTGACTAAATTGAAGATTTTGTCGCAAATGTCAAACTTACCAAAAATCACATCTGACATAGACAAGTGAATATCAGGAACAAAATTAAGGAGTAAAATAAACTTGAACCTTCAATTCAGTTAGAGTTTATATTTGCGTTAATTACCTTGATGGATTTCCTGGATGACGCGTTGTCTTGAGTTGATAATCATTACATCTGAGTATCGCAGCATAATACATTCTCAAATGTTCTTTGTTCGTACAGATAGAATTTCGCAATACTTCTTTTTCTTCATCAGACGACTGGTAACTATTCACTTAGCTCTTTTTAACTTCCATATTGGTCCATATACAAGTCATTCAATTCTGGAAAATAACCGTTCCCTGAGTTCCTAGGGCTTCATCATTATCAGTTCTCTAAATTAGGTAGATGTTTCTTCAGAGTCACATATATCCTCGTTCCTTCGTCTGGTAGGAAGTAGAAAAGCATGAATCTTGAAGGTCTTCTCTGGGGAAATTAGTCTTTCTACGGGGAACTCGCTTGTCTTCAGGGAAACTCTTCGATCTTAATGGGTCTCGTGATTACGTAAGTTTTATAGAAAATGAACTTTAGTTAATATTTGATTCCTAATTTATAAGGATTCTTACGAGTGCTTTGCCTACCTTACGTCAATTAGAATCGTTTCCTTTTTATTTTAAATCTATCTTTCTTTCTTTTTTTACTTGAGGATTTTTCACGACACACAGTCTACCCTGATAAAGAAAGGTGACAGATCATGACACTTCTAGAGCCACGCCTGTGAACTGTCGACAGGACATTTCCGATGCTTTCTGCAAGGTGAATTCTCTTGTCTCGTTTGCGCTTTAGGCACCGTATATAATGTTCTATGTTGGTAGTCATCACCGACGTTATCTCTATTACATTAAACAATAACATTTTCCTTCGTACTTTTGTTACACAGTATTCAAATGTAATTGATATGCTTCAAATGCTAAGAAATATTGCTTCTCTTGGAAGTTATAAAATAAGCATGGGAAACATCCGAGCATACAAATCAGTGAAAATTGTAGGGTAAATATTGTAACAGTGCATTAGGCAAGGAACTGAGGATTTGATGAGCATGCACATTGGATGGAAATATACACATTTCGGTACATCTCAATCCGTGTCTGTCTACAAGTTCATTGGTACCATTCTACTTGTATTTTAACACGTTGAAATGGACATACAAAATGTAAACACCTTCTTCAAGCACGTGCACATGTACAGATCCAAGTCAAGTAATTTGAAACTTTGTATGTGTATGCAAACATATAACAGGAACATTTCAGAATCTGCAGCGTTACCCAATTCTTTTAGTTTCATTTTTTTAAAAAACAACAACGTTAGCACATGTACAAAGGTGAGAAAAGTGCACGAAATTGGTACTACAAGTCTATTTTCTAATGCGGGTGAAAAGTCATTGTTGGTGTGTCTATGAGGTGGTCTAATGTGGGTGAAAAGTCATTGGTATATGCACTCTGGAGAAAACAAAAGTAATACAGGAAATACTAGATCAAATTTCTGTATGACTCATGAATATACCACGTATAGTCATTTACGGTGCTTTTATTACTTTCACAGTAAAATATGATCAGGATTTTACATTGATTATAATCAACTTTTGTGTCTGTATATCTTTGCCCGTATCAATCAATGTGTGTCCGTCCATTCGTCTGTCTCCGCAAGCGTCTCTCTCTCTCTCTCTCTCTCTCTCTCTCTCTCTCTCTCTCTCTCTCTCTCTCTCTCTCTCTCTCTCTCTCTCTCTCTCTCTCTCTCTCTCTCTCCCTCTCTCTCTCTCTCTCTCGCTCTCTCCCTCTCTCTCTCGCTCTCCCCCCTCTCTCTCTCTCTCTCCTCTCCCTCCCTCTGTCTCTGTCTCTGTCTCTGTCTCTGTCTCGCTCTGTGTCTCTCTTCCCCCTCAGTTCTGCTACTATATACAACAATTACAACAAAAACATAACAAATAATAACGGGGCAGTCAAAATAACACAGCTTATTTTGATGATAGACTCCAGTAAAGCTGTACCATATTTATACAGTGAAAATAGAAAACTTCAGTGACACTGAATGCTTCAGCGCTGGTTTGTGACGTCACGTATAGAGGTTGATCAGTGGCCGGAACAAACGGTTCTTTGTCAGGTTCGAAACAACGTTTCCGTGTGTGTAATCACGCTAGCCTACCTTTCACCAGTTCTGAAAGAGATATTATTTGGAGTCTTTTGACCGGCCGCCTACATGTAACACACACACACACACACACACACACACACACACACACACACACACACACACACACACACACACACACACACACACACACACACACACTCATTTACATGTACACTTATAACTCAATCAACGATATCCCCGGCATTCAACCTTATTCTTATCAACGTGCTTCAATTTATGAGAAGTGAGTTAGATAAACTTATATTACATATTTTCATTACAGTTTACTGTGGCAAAACATGATGCATGTATGCATGATGAATAATGCGAAACTATCATTCAACGTTTTTAGCACGACTGCTGCATATGAATATTCATGAAAAACACAATAGTAGGGAACCACTGGATTGGTTAAAACATACGTCTACGCACGCTAGCTTCCGAGTTCCTCTTGTAATTCCCACACCAGCTCAAAACTGAATCTCATCCTAACTTTCGTTTATTCATCCGGTGCACATACATTAGATTCCTAGTTACCTACCATTACCACAGTCTGCCATCCGGTTGAATAGTGACTCGCCCGTTTCAGACGAAGTCAGTGGAGCTGGCGAAGAGAGAACACATACTAGTGTAACACTATGATGGTGCTTCATTCCTGGTTTCAAATCTTGGTCATACAAAGTGAACTAGTACTTTTATTTGCAATCCTTTTAACATGTTGCAGCGGACAAGTTATTAATCAGAGTGAGTACAAATAATTTTCACTTTTTTTCTTTTGAATTATTGACAAATATTATATGATGATATGATGATACTAGTACTACTCTTGATGGCGATATTGTAAATTAAACTAGAAACTATATGACTGTATCCATATTAGGGAACAATTAATGCTTTAAATTTGGCAATTCATGATCTGAGTACAATCCATGTAACTATATATATATATATATATATATATATATATATATATATATATATATATATATATATATATATATATATATATATATATAACTCGGTGAGTATCAATCTGCTAAGACAGTGCTCTATACCGCAGTGGCAGAGCGTAATAGTTTTGGTAGTACTTTTGGTAGTACAACCAAGAAAGAGTTCCAGTACTACCAAAACTATATATATATATATATATATATATATATATATATATATATATATATATATATATATATATATATATATATATATATATACTATTACGCTAGCCTACTATTACGCTCTGCCACTGCGGTATAGAGCACTGTCTTAGCAGATTGATACTCACCGAGTTATATATATATATATATATATATATATATATATATATATATATATATATATATATATATATATATATATATATATATATATATATATATATGACCAATTTCCTGTAGTGGGTTTCTAACCAGAGTTGTTTTGAATATACGTCCATCGAGTATGTCGCAGCGGATGCGAATTTAGTATTTGTGATTGTATTCAAAATACTAAACATGAGGAAACAGGTCATACAAACATATTGTATATCGTATCCTAAAAAAATCAACAGCTCAATGTCATTGATACTGACTGAATAGAGAATTCCTAGTACAAGTTGTAAAGTGACTAATTTCTTGGTGTGTAAACAGACGACTATTATAATAGCCTGGTTGTTTACAAGTACTCTTGAAGGCGCGCCCAGTCCGACTTGTTACCTTTCCCCCAGTAAGCAATTGCGCATACTCCAGAGAGATCACACTCACTTTTTAAAGTACTTAAATTATACTGTGACGTATATCATGACCATTGGCCATTCCGGTTATAGCGAGTAACTTGTCCATTTCCTTATATGCAGTATGTAGTGTTGTGACAGGTCAAATAACCTTTCTCGGAAATGATTTTCAAGTTGAATTTATGTCGAAGCAAATAATAGTTACCTCGAATACTTGCATCGAAATTCTTCTAAGAATTGACACAACAGGACCTGACGTAATAGTCTGTAAGGTACGCCATGACGGGGCGCCCTCATACGACGTCGGTCAACCCCTCTCATAAAAGAGGAGACCGGTAATGAGAGGGCAGAGCGACACGGAGTATCTTACACTCTAGACAAGACGAATGAGAACTCCAGTCAGCAACCTGAGTCAACTTCTGAGTAAAGGGAACAACACAAGTTCATTTCATCTTGCTACACAGTATCTTTATCTGCGAAGTATCCTGATATTGTCGACCTCAATCATGACACACTCTTTGTCATAAAAGCTTAACATTTGGGTGTTTGAGACACACACAATCCTTGTTTGAGACACATTGAATCCTGGTCATAAGAGCTTAGCATTTGGGTGTTTGAGACACACACAGACCTTGTTTGAGACACACTGATTCCTGGTCATAAGAGCTTAGCATTTGACGTTTTATGCTACAATTTACTCTAAAACAGAACACATCAAAAGCTGCATGCGTTAGTCGGAAGCAACTAATTCTTCAAAGCATCCTGCTTTACAAACTGTTAAAATTTCGTGTGGCGTCTAAAGAGACACACCAACTTCTCGTCTGTTGAACAGAGTAAATCAGTTGACATAACTGTTTGGTTTCGCCTGGACTGTTTGTTTTGTCGCCTCTAACTGACGCATCTTTTGATATGTCCTGTTTTAGAGTAAATTGTTGCACAAAACGGCAAATGCTAAGCTCTTATGACCAGGATTGTGTGTATCTCAAGCAAGGATTGTGTGCGTCTCAAACAAGGATTGTGTGTGTCTCAAACACCCAAATAGTGTCGTGCGCATGACATAATAACTAACTGTAATCTACGTGTGCTTGAGTCGTTCGATATTTTGTTAATCGAAAACTGAAAACTGCTAATGACATCCATGATCCTTGCAAGTCTTTTTCATAGTTCTCTTAGAAGAAAGCGTCATATAGTACTATATGTAGTCGAAGAGCCATAATATCGCCATCTTGTGGTGAATATGAACACGTATTCTGTATTCGTTTTCAGCAAGTGGTAATGCGAATGAAAACATGTCCGAAGAAGATGACGGCATTTTAAGCCATACGAACATAAGAGATAATCATACCATTTATATATTATTGTTTGCCATAATTGGACTGACTGGAGCTACTGTCATCGTTGTAGTTGTCACGTTCTTTGCCAAGTTAATATCCAAAAAATGCGGACAGCATTCGGCATCGGTGTCCATAGTTAGTGGTAAGTGTTAGCAATGTATTGTATATACTAAAGTTAGTGATCATATAGCAACAGAATTAGATGATGTGTAATTTGGCTGTCTGGGTACAGACATCTCATCTCTTTTGGACAACTATCTAAATACACATGTAATGATCTGACTTCCCCTCTTATTTAAAACGGTCTTGTTATATTTTATCCGTTGTTCAATCTAAGATGACAGTTGCCGGGGGGAAACAAAAAAAGCCAGTATCAATTCTGTAAAAGAAAACCCACACATATATGTTGTTGATCGATATCAGTTCATGGGGAAAAGATCATGCTGTATCATCCCTGATACAAAAACGAAAAGAAAAATCTCTGTCATAGTTTGTTTATTTCAAATATAATATTCTTAATTCTACAGATTATTGTATACTGGCGTCATGCGCTTGTGAACATTTACGGTTAATTTGTAGTTTTATAACAAAAGCTGACAGAGAGGGCGCCATACTCTAGATCACCCAATTCAGTAACCGTATCAGATTGAGTATCATTATAATATTATGTACCACATGTATATACACACAATACGAAGGACGCACAACTAATAAATACAGTAAATATTTCACTAGGGCAAGTTAATGTCTAAATTATCTGCATGCATCTTTCTGATGATTATGAATACATACATATGTAAATGTGCTAATGAAAGAGGTTATTCGCCAAGAAAGATTAATAAACACCAAGTTGGTTCCTATACAATTTAACGCGTGTACGTACCTGACATTTTCCCTTGTCTTAGGACTGGATGTCATATAGATGATATGATATTGTGCCACGTTGATAAATCTATGTTATTCCACGACCGTAAAATATAGTTACTTTAATTTGGATCGATAACTTGGATCCGTCTACTACAGACCGTAATCGCGTAAGGATTCAATTATTCAGCGTTAAGACCAGGAAAAAAAAAGCTGCTCAACGGGCCCTACCTACCCATATTTTTGGCATTTCAATTTTTTTTAGGTGATGGGCAAAATATCCTCATGCTGGCTTTGCATGTCAGTGAAATGCACACTTTGTTTCAAAATTAAGGGAATTTCTTTATATTCACTGAATAGTACATGTAACAATATACATTTGAGTCAATTCCAAATTATGTACTATCAGTGGTTTACTTGGCTCTGATGATGCATACAAGCATGAATTGAGATAAAATTAAACTGTTGCATATCCAATATTCACTAAACGAAATGAGCAAAACTTTATGACCATGGGAAGGGCAGTCATTGGGCCATCAAAAGTCTGATAGTCTGAAAGTCTTCAAATGTTGTACTCTTTCTTTATTCATGATTTTTTTGGAATCAAATTAAAGTTCAGGAGAAGTCATTTACCACATCTGCAAAATATCTTTCAGCTTTGCCACAACAAAATACACTTCATAGCCAGATAAAATGTACTGCATGTCATAATTGTCTCTCAAATCTGGTATTTTAAAACCACATTCAAGCTTTGTAAGACTTTAAATTATGTTTTTTGCTTGATATTTTATGCCTCTAAATGGCCTCCTATATTGTCTTATTTTCAAAAAAGTTTGCATTTTTGAGGATGTATCCTTCCAATCAGTAGCAATCACGGTAATAACTGTCTTTCTCTCAAAACAAGATGGAAGGTGGCTGACTAAGTACCTCCCTTCATAGGTCAGAGCTAATTATGAGACATCTCCTTACAAGTATCCATGTGAAATGCACATCCTTTATCAAGTAATATCATTTGGACTGTTATTGTAGTTGATTATCACTTATTTTTAATGCATCATTGTACCTGTGCTACCATATATAATTTTATATCTCCTCTATAGTGTAGGTGACAGAAGGAGTGGCTAAAATAATTCTGGAGTTTCATTAGCGGGTCTTAACATATTTTGAGAGGAGCTACAAAATTTGTTTAACCGTAAATTGTGCACATTTCCTAACAAGAGCTGATGTACATACAGACAGATTGCAAGAGATAAAATCAAAATGAATGAATAAGTGCAATGTAAACTCAACTTCAAATGTTTTGCCATCATTACATGTGGTTTGTTTTTACATCCTTTGTAAAAAAAAAATCGACCTACCTACCCAATGTGTCGGGTTATGTTGCCCGTTGAACAGCTTTTTTTTCTGGCCTAATGGCGGAATGATATGTATGTAAATCATACTTGATGTCACGGTATCCTTAGTCGCTGTCCATGATGGGTCTACTCCGTTTGATGGCTTCCTTCACTCTACGATTAATGCCCTGTATACCGAATTACGACTGACGTGGACAACAATCCGTACATGAGAGAGACCTAACCTTTTAACACGGGTAAATCTACGTCAATGTTGCAATGCGGCTTAACGCGAGACATCCTTTTTTTTTTCAAATGGGAATTAATATTTCCACATTAATCATAATTAATCCAGTCAATCACTGAGGTACTGATTCAATTTCACCTACGAGAATCGAACTCTGAATAAAAAGAAACTACATTAATATAGTTCACATTCCTTTAATCACACTAGCTGTTCATGTAATCCCGATGGCGTCAGAAAATTGAGAACCGGACATCGATTTGGTATTAATGGATGTCACACACGAGGATATAAATCATTGTTCAATTCTAGGTGAATTTAAATACATGTACTTATAAAGGCCGGAAGAAAATCCACAATAATATTAAAACGATTAAATACTATATGGCTATAAATAAAAGTATGAATGCAAATGTAAACCTATATCAGAATTAATCAAATGCGATCAAATTCACCGCCTTTATAGGAAAATAATGAATGGAAAACTAAGATTAAAGAAAAAAAATGTGAGAGCCTGAATGCAAATTGTTAAGGCAGGAAAGAAGATATAACGACTGCATACAGGTCAAATAGCTAAATTCAACATGTCTGAATTACATTAAATGCTTTAAATTGACAGTTTAGCTGTCAGGCAAACAAACTAGCACATATATACGTATACTTGGTTTTTGAGGGAGGGGTGAGGGACGGACCGAAGTACGGACTCCCTCCCTCCGTCCCTCCCGCAGACAGACAGACAGACAGACAGACAGACAGACAGACAGACAGACAGACAGACAGACAGAAAAGGCATAGCATATGATTGTTGTTTTAGTCCTTGCTTGATTGTAAATACAAATTGATGATCTAAAACGGGAAAAATGATGATTTCGACTTGCGTGAGAAGAGCTTCAATTTAAACGATAAAACTGTAGACTGGAGAATGCTATCAATACATGCTGTCACGTATATCAAACACTATTAACAGTTAACATGGGCAAATCGTCTTGGAATATTCAACCGTAGAAAGGTTAAACATCAATATTTTAGAAGACAATCTAACTCTTGCCATGGGTGATGTAAAGCAAAACACTTCATGCATATCATTTAACACAACAATCTACAGGGAAATGAACAACAAGTTATATATCCACTCTGCTGAAGTTCAAGGTCTCCAAAAGGAACACTTTTTGATTGTTTCATCAAGGAGTCTATAGTTTAAAATTACCCTCGTATTTCCATCGTTGTAAACCACCGCTTCCACGACGCACCGCTTTATTTCGCAGTATCGCGGAAGAAATAACAGCTCTGGTTTGCGAAAATGCGTATAACGACCTTGTACGGTCTCTTTTTTCGTGTTTTTTCTTACGACTATTGTGGATACACTTTAACCAGATACTAACCGAATACCTCTCGCCTTGTTGACTAAGTTAGCGAATCATGTTCCTCTAATCTAGTGACTGTATACTAGATGAGGTTCTCACTTGTACGTCAACACAAGTTGGTCTACGAAACCATGCCTTGTACTCGCATCGCCCCTAAAGTGTAGAACTGATGACTAGGCACATATTGGCCAACATAATTTTGGAAGTATGGCTAAATTTAGCTAATTGGCGTATAAATCTTAACCAAAATCTCATCAGCTCTGCTCATGTGGCAACCGTAAAAAAGGTGTGAGTCAGATTTCGTTACAGTCAACCCGGTTGTTTTGGAGCTATCTTGTATACATAGGGAGCTCAGGAACCTCCACCAACCAACAAACAAACAAACAAACACATAAGCAAACAAACAAACAAACAAACAAATAGCAAATAGATAGATAGATAGATAGATAGATAGATAGATAGATAGATAGATAGATAGATAGATAGATAGATAGATAGATAGATAGATAGATAAACAAAAAACCAAACAGGTATGCATAGGGATAATAATATACTACATGTTTCTAGATATACCCATCCATACAATATGGATGAGTATATCTAGAAACATATACATGTAATACTAAGTATATTATTACTCCGATGCAGATATGTTTGTTTGTTTGTTTGTCTTTCTGTTTGCTTGTTTGTAACACGGTTCCCGGGCTCCCTGTGCACGGACGGCCGGACACACACGACCAGACGGGTCATTGACACACAGAGAGTCGGATATCCATTACACTACTTCTCCTTGCGAGAGTTACAATGACCAAATTCGAATTGCCGTGGTCCCTTTATATTTGAAAAAAAGCAAAGTGACATCGTTTATAGAACATCGCAGGCACAATAAGGCATAGAGAACACAGGCAAACATTCACAGGAGCAACTCAAATACATGTCACTGCTATCATACCGATATGTTAAGATGATAACCCCCTTAAGCTTTCTGCGATCATTAGTTTACTGAGACAAGTCACTTTAATTAGACAATGTATGACTGAACGGTGAATATTTTAATCGAGAACTGCTGTCGAAATGAATCCTTACACGAGTATAACCACATGACTGACACGTGACTGATATAAAATATGCATTCTGAGCTTCGTTAACGTTGATCGCCATTTGTGTGATTAAATGGGATTTGTTCTTTTTAATTTATTAAGTGATATATCTGTAGTAGAGTTGAAGTACTCGAGTTAGGAATGGTGTCTTTCATTATGTCGAGGTAATGATCGGAGTTTCAACGGATGAAAGCTTCCTGATTCATGAAACAAATCTAGTTAAATGGGGTCAACGGATTGGGACATGGATAGAATACTGTCGGCTGGAAATGTGTTGCTGATGATGTCGTGTTCAATAATTGATGCGTTTACGATGTACGCGATAAGTATAGAGAGGAAGAGAGAGAGAGAGAGAGAGAGAGAGAGAGAGAGAGAGAGAGAGAGAGAGAGAGAGAGGGGGGGGGAGGGAGGGAGAGAGAGAGAGAGAGAGAGTATAGAGTAATCAGCTCATTTCCATATCAACACTGAGACTGGTTGGTTTCTCATGTCATAGAAAGATACAAAGTTTGTCGCGAATGATTTGTAATGGTTATATGATTTTAGACAACTTTATTTTTATATTCAAAATTTGACACTGTGTCCAAGATATTTTGTCTGCGAAATTCGAAGTTGCACGTATAGTGACGATGAATAAAAATGAGCTGTGTTCAAGTTGATAGAGGTTAACCATGCGTATTTGTATGTAAATTCGTTTCACATTTCATCAAAACAAATCGTTTTTTTCTTAATCCCTGTTTCGGTGTTGATTCATATCTGCAAAAAAGATAATACGTTTTTTTATTTTCCTACCCGGTATGTTTTAATTTATATTTGTAATTTACTGCCTTCTCCATGCTAAAGTCAGCCTGGGGGTTTTGAATTGGACTGTAAATGTTATCACTTCATCACATATAACTTAGTTTATATTCGATTAATCAAGGGATTCTCTTTGTTGACGCTTAAGTGTCTGTTACTCGCTGGCAGTCATATTAAGTGTGGAATGTATAATCCGATTTCAGGTACGCACTGCGAGCGAAGATACAGTGATCTGCCACCTTCGTACAGCGATTGTGAAAACATGACGACGATCGTAGAGGGCGCAGTACTTGATTATCCAACTGCCCCGGATATCCCACCTCCTGCTTACGAGAGTATATTGAAGGGTCCTTGTTCGGACATAATTGATCATGCCAACCACGTGGAAGACTCGGGGCATAATGATGTTATTACGGAAGAAAGTGCCGAAAGGGAATTTCGAAGTGAAAACGATGACAGAATGAACAGTGATAATGAACGTAGGACACACGTTCAAAATCAATCACCTTGACAACCGGGTGAAGAGATGTTCTCAGTAATGCAAAACATCAACTCACCACAGGTAGAAAACAATCATGCATGATAATGACAAGTACAATGTGTCCGATAACGGCCAACAACGTTGGAAATTTCCAGCGTTCTGAGACTCACTGTATGTCTATATTACCGTGTCAATATCGTGAATTCTTGTTCATTTCATCAGATAGACAGAATCATGATATATCTGCAAGGGATGTGCATCATCGCTCAGTGTCCTTGCTAACTGGAATTGGATTAACGAATGAAACGCGTTGAAACAAAACGATTTCAGGATCTTTTTCGATTTTGATTCGTCTTTCCCAGCAGCTCTAGTATATTTCCAGTCCTACTCAAAACCGAGGAGACCAACCAAATATCTTATTTGAGTCCATGAGGTAACAGCCTAGCCTAGCCGAAGCCGACGATGTGAACGTCATTATTAGTACATGATTTGGTTATTGATGCAGTATGGAAAACAAGGCTACAAATATTCAAGTAGAGAAAAAACTGCTTAAACCTGAAGATCAATTGATATTACCAAGGTATACTGCACGATTTTGCGATTCATTATTGTTTGGATGAATAAATGAATTTCAATCAAAATGTCCAGGTGCGGGGGATGAAAATGATCAATTTGATGACAACAGCAAAATGCTACGAGTTGTCGAGTATGTAAATTAACCTAGTTTCGTCCAAGGTTAAGGTTAAGATATACAAAATATTTCGTATGTATAAAACTCGTGACAGATCCCAAAGCTGTGATTATAACCACTCTACTTTGACGCTGAAACTACTCTAATGTCGGAGCCATCATTTTTCATAATATACAACAATGTAAATAATAGCGTGCTTCGCCTCGAAGGCATATCAAATATTTAATAAAAGTTTCTACTCATAGACATGTACAATTTCCGATGTCATGAGTTAATGTTCCCGATGTTGATCATTCGTGTGAACATTTGCGCAGTTCAGTGCAATTGCCCACAGATAGGAACACTGCGGTTGAAGAAAAAAGGACTGTCTGGATCATATATGCACACAACACATTGCAATTATACCGTTTCGATATCTTCAAGGCATATTAACACATATTCTGATAGCAGTCGGAAAAGTACATATTTGTATACGACTGTTGTAAACATACATCTTGCGCATAGTGAATATAATTCGCCCAGGGGAACCGCATTGTATGCGATGAAATGGACAAGTGCATCGAACACGACTACACGACATATACTTATTTATTTTATTTTATTTTTATTTGCTCATTTATATTGTATACAGTTAGACATACATACACTTCTCTCAATTTCCATTGCATCTAGCCCCGTATACTAAGAACGCTTCTACAACGCGGTATGTCGCATGAAATAATCTTAAGCTACCTCGAGCATACAATTAATATTTGGCTACTATGCCCGATCTTGAAAAGACATTAAACTGTTACATATTGAAATGATAATAAAATGCTAGATATTCAGGATCAAAATGCAATATATACCTGTAATTTACTTCCCCCAATAATGTGTTGTCAGCTATATAGTTGACAGGTATACAGCTATACAACATAACGTTTCTGATGATTAATAGACCTGTCCATGGTCATTTATTATGGTGAATTGACCTGCTGTCACAACTTCGGTGTATATTCTCTACCATAGAAAGAAGACATTTATATGCTGCTTGCACAAGTAATTAAGTGTACGCTTGTTATTTTTTGTATAAAGATGGCATATTGAGTTGACTTTATGATAAATAGGCAATTAAAACCTTTATATATACATTCCTTGTTGATGTTAGTATACAATACATTCAAAATACCACAATGCATTACATCTATATATCTGAGCGATATATGTATGTATGTATGTATGTATGTATGTATGTATGTATGTATGTATGTATGTATGTATGTATGTATGTATGTATGTATGTATGTATGTATGTGTGTGTGTGTGTGTTTGCACGCCCTGTGGATGGGTGTTTGAGGATCGATGTATGCGTGTGTTTATAAACAAATAAATAAATATGTGTGGTAACATAATTGTCGAATGCCTTTCCTTGAGATATAAATCATACACAAAGTGAGCAAACCAAACAGTCCATGTCTTGTCGTGAGTCTTCCTTTTAGTTTCCGCAGTAAAACCGAAATGCTATTTATGTGACGTGGGCGACATAAAAAGAGTTGATGTAATGTTTGGAAGTCATCTATACAACATCCATACATGTTTTACGGACGCTATTATATTACTTTGCACTTTTCAATTTTCAGACTGTGTGATCGAGATCACCAGATAAAAAGCACGATATCGCGATTGAGTAGCTCATTGAATTGGGGCGAGGGAATAGAATTCGTGACGAATTACGTCTACAGTTCAGTGCTTAGTTTTAATGAGTTGTTTTAATAGGGGTTTCATAAGGCTATTATTATAATAACTGCACAATGCTTAGAAATATAACCATTTTGCTTTAAATGTCTCACAAATGTAATTAGATCATGACGCCGCACATAACGACACAATCTAAAAAAAACTACAGCATTCTGAAACAACGTTTGACCATTGTAGACATAACGTAAGGAGACTTCCTCATAATGATTCTTTAAGATAACAACATACGAGATATATAAGTACAATGTCATTCACTGGTAACGAAGTGAATAAAGATTTCACATATTGTGTAAGCATTTGTGTGAATTTAAATTTGACTCTGAGGTCCATGAAATAACCGAGCAGTTCAAGTTGTGTCAGAGTCAAGGTCATCGATTGCATAGCCGATACGGTAATTACTACACAGTTTGGTCAGCATGCAAATAATGACTTTCATAATGATTATAGGGTTTATAGAATGATAGGAGTTTCTATTTTCAATATTGAAGAACAACTTTTTGAATGAAATTCACTCAAAGTAAATGGAAATGTTAAACGTACCGGCAGGAGTGCCCATCAAAAGAATGCTATACTTCAACGTTGTGTTTTACTTGTAATAACGATATAACGTATTCATGTTTGTTCAAATTTGGTCCAATATTAAATAATCAACATTCCTAAATTCAGTATAGTGATAACCGTTTGTCGATGAATCTCAAAATGGTAAATAGACCTGACGCCATCTATAATCATCTATAGGATGGGTTACAGGCGTTACCTGACAGTCGAGCGATACAGTCAAAAGAGCGGTTTATAAACAAGATAATGTACATGTATCAGGTTGCCAAATCTAAACACCTGCAACTTCTTTAGGAAAGGAAAGACGGCGAAAACAGACAAAGCGTCAATTTGGGATAAAAGCCCGAAAATCAAAAGTTTTTGTCACGAATTTCGATGACTCTACACTGTAAAATGGTATGTGTCCGTTTGTTAGTTAGTAGAACTATGATGCATGGTCCCCAAAAGAAAATGCATGAACACATGTACTGATATATTCTTGCATTATTTTCTTGGATCGTTGTTTGGGAATTGAGAGGTATAAACCGTTTGGTGTGAAGTGACATCATGGCAGACGTAGACATATGGTTATAAACCGACTAATGCTTGAACAGATGTATCCTTCACTTGATCGCAACGCGCATACTCTGTGTTATCAAGAATGAGTGATAACCCCAATTATATTTCCCTTCGTTAAAAAGTTTAATGTCGGCAAATAGTCACAGCTTTCATACATACAGCTACCTATAACCGGTTGTAAATTGTGACATTAATTCGACATTCCGAAGATAAGAAGAGAAAATACAACTTTACAACACTAAAGCATTTACAGTCACCGTAAAACCTAAGCTTCTCGTCAAATTAAATGACATTTGTTTCTTCTCTTTCAAATGGATTGTGCAAGATAAGAAAAGTCGCCCAAATTAAGCGATTCAGGATACGATATTACGGGCTGATTTTTTGTTGGAACAGATGAAAATTATACGGTCGTCAAGACTAGAATGTCTTTCCGATTTCCCAATGGAATGTGAGTACTTTCAGAGGCCGCCTGTTTGTACGGGGCTACAGTTATACCCGTAAAACACGACAAGCTGGCAATACGACTTATTTTATGGCACGTAGCCTGTCCTGAGATATTACGTTGGGAAATTGCATATAATGGTACCGTTATTAACGACAGCACTGTTCTTCTACGCTCACACTTATCACATGTCACATACACGTCACTGAATGAGATATATTTATCCCCATTTTCTAATCCCAAAAGAAAGAAGACACTTTCTTGACAAACACAGATCGAGAAGATATCATTGGCTTCCTTTACTCTAGCTATAAGGCGTGTTGAAGTTGAAGTTCTCTCCAACTGAGGAACCCGAGGGGCAACTAATGCAGCGACAGTCGTAATAATTAAAGTAAAACACATCACAACTGATCACCATGGCACGTACACTGGGAATTGTTGAATTACTCGAACACAAAATAAGACTTTATGCTTGTTAACTAGTATTAACTTTGAATTATCGATTAGTGGTATGCTAAGAAGGGGGAAATCTTGCGTGAAATATAGCGTTCGATATTAGAGTTGTGAGATCAAACTTCGAAGCTAATCACGTGAGCATGACTTTCACAGCGAAAACATGTTTCGCGTGAGTTGATGTCCGCACGATTTTACAGACAGAATGATATCGCCAAATATTCATTACGCACGTAGGCAATGAATTGTTTATCAAAGAGTTGCTCTGACGTCTGGAGGCGATCAAATTATTGGTGCGAAATAATTAATGTTCATCATATTTACAGTGTTTATATCATCATAATAGGATGTTTACAGCTATACAATTTTACCCCTAGGCGATTTAATATTCTCCTTACAATACAATGCAAGTTATTATACATACCAAAACAACCTCTAAGATTCGCCAGTTACAGCTAGTATTTTGTTTACTGATGTTTATTACAACCATCAGCGATGCACTATTTTCATAACGTTGTTGAGTTTAGTCACCTGTTGACTACGCTCATCATAGCTTGAATGCTAGTGATGTCTCTCTATGACGTCACAAAATGGCGTGGTCTACATGGGACCGGAAATACCCGAAAACTCTCGAAGTAAATCCGATGGGAAGTGACTGAAAAAGTTTAATGTGTTTGCAAACGTTTTTGAATGTTTTAAAACCATCTACGCGTTTCACGAACATGTCGTCCAGCAAAATAGCAATAGCGAATGAGAATATTTTGAATAACCTTAAAGTGTTTGTAACGTGATTTAACATGATTGTCATGGTAGCAAGGTAACCAAGTTAACCATGTCGGGACACAGGGGGCAGCGAGCATGTAATTGATTGATTGATTGATCGATCGATCGATTCATTTATTGATTGATTGATTCATTATTTGGTGGAATGATTGATCGATTGAACGATCATTTTTTGTGGTGCAATATAACTTATTTTGTGTGATATTGATCAATTTACTCATTGAGTTTTAAAGCGATGTCTTTTTCTTTCCCTGGTTACTTTGCTCTCAGCTATATCTCAGACCACTAAAAGTCTGAGGCTGTATGTAATTCTCTCTTTTCTTGATTGACTAAATAAAGACGCCTTGTCCATTATCCCCCTCTTATCTAAATTAAAACACTCCTAATCTTATGGCGAGAGATCACTTAACAATTTGCTTTATCTCTCATCTGCTGGGAGATTATCACACTGGACAAACATTCGATCATGCATAAACTAGTATATGCATGAGCGAATGTTTGTCCAGTTAGATTTCTCGTAGGGTCTATGGTTAAACACATACTTTCGTATTGAGTTAAAGACAGAACTGCCCTATATAAAGAGGATTATGGCTAATCTATGCAAATGCGGGAAATTCAAACTGCTGTACAGAGCACTAGCTTCTGGGTCTTGTTTTCAGTATTTTTTCTGTGCTCCGAGAAACACACATGTCATGTATCATGTACAAATTGTTTGTGAATGTCGTAGGATGGTAACTTGATACACAAATTAGTTGAAAATCAGTCTGTTTGTTTCATAGAATGAAAAAACCTTTCCAAATTTCCCTGCAAACAGCTGCTTAGATTGTGTGTCATTCAGGATTATTCAAATATGCGGCATTTGCATGTGAAAAACCCAGATATAGGGAATGTTTATAATTTGGTGATTACTTGCCAGTGAGTCATCACAAGTTCTCCACCTCCAAACATACAGTCAGTCATATGCAAAACAGGGCCTCAGGCGCCGGCAATTCTCTGTTTAAGACATTTTTGTTCTGGCCATTAATGTCAACAGAAAGAAAGGTAACCATTAGTGTATGATGCACACGTGACCAACCACTGCCACATAAGCAAATATTGCAATTTACCACACGTGACTTTTTGAACGAATCATGGATCAGCTATCGGTTACGATGAGCCACAGGTCATAAAAGAAGTCAGTCAGCAGATTATAACTCGGACCAAAATGTCATTAACGTATATTTGATGAAATACCATAGAACGTAATTACAAAAAGAACTCGACATTTTAACACAGGAAAGATAAACAGTAATATTTCACGACTTCACTAAAAACGGTACACAAAATGAAAATCAATATTGTATCAGGTGAATCACTTTAAGATTGAATCAACAAAAAAATCTTCGAAGTTTGATCGAATAGCTTCAGAACAAATGGGTTAAACTAATTGAATTTTATTTGAATTATTGTGAAAAGATTTACAACTGTGACTGGACGACAATTGATTACATTTATTTCATTTTGATTGACCGGGATTGAGTTGACATGTATCATATCAAATAGAAACATACATTGAATGAGAAAAAGTAATTTAAAAGTAGTAAAATTCAAATCAATATATACAGATACTTTGTGTAATTTCAAAAGCAAAGGATCTGAAAAAAAAATAATGAGCAAAAAATCTAGCATGGAACAGAAAGGAGCTCAAGTAACAGAAATCTAAAGCGAAACACTGAGATCATAAAGCGGTAACATTTTGACTTTGCGTCATTACAACCGACATGTATTATCACATTGTTTTTTTTTTCTTCTCGTGAGCAAATCAATACATCGTGCAGCCCGGGTTCATGTGGATACATCGTCGTTATTTTCTACAACAGGGGTATAAGCTTTACTAATCCAACACTTCAACTATTTACACACACGCTTTCTTAGTGAATCGTGATATCGATTTTCTTCAAATGGCTGGCAGCTTAAATGGTTCAGCAGAGTTTGGAGCATGTCTGAAGCCTTACAACACAATCTGATTCATCTACCCAGTAAATAGATGCAGCGTCTGACGTGCTGCTGTGGAGTGCTGATAAACAAAGGTTTCTACAAGTAATAGGTTGTTCTAAGCCATGTCTACGTGTGAGCTCTGAGAAATGTTGAACTTTTCCATCGATTCGCTCTTCATTTTTGTAAAATATCGACTGACTCTATTTTCAGTGCCGATATAACTAATTGCTTCTAGCTGTAAATTTGACATCACTGTCTTCCTTTACTCACTCTTCCGTTAGTTGCAAGGACTAATCCGATACAATATTGCCGCAGAGTTGCCCTTAAGCTGTCGTATTCTGATAAGACAGTGTTAAGGGTAAGCACATTCGAATATGTATTTCACAATCCGTCGTGGGAGAAGAGAACTAGATACAGACTACACGTCCATACACATCATGGGAACTGCCTGATACGACTTTTAGATGACTTTATTGTGTCGTAAAAATGACGTACAATGGCATGACCCGAGACGGTGAAATGAATACAACGATAACGCAGGTAAATTTAGTTTTCTCTCTTATGATCTTTTCAAAAAGTTTGACGTATTTCGTTCGAAACTGGTTACGTATACAATACTGTCCATACTTGACAAATCTACGGCACTGTCCATATTAATTATGTCTTAAATCCTTGTTTCATTTTGAACTAGAAAATGTTATTAATAGAATATAATTTCTTAGCCATCTCAATTTGTAAAGTAAAACTAAAACCTATAGCAATTTTAACGTGACACTTCAAACAAGGAGAAACACTTTCATTCGGGCCAATGCAGCCAGAGGGTAAAACATTCAATGCAAAAATATCCCCACTTTAAGTTTAATTTGTGCTTACGGCGTTTTGCACATTTGACGAACCCCTCAAGCTATTTTAGGTAAACGGCACATTTTAAGAGTGGTCAGCTTCTTCAGTCGACAGTCAAGTGCACCGGCGTACCAACACTGAACATATCTATACGTACATGTAGCTGTGATTTGGCGACACATACAACAGATCTAGACGAGCGAATGGTGTAGCTCGAAAGATTAACGGTGTTGTCACACAGTTTAAAGCTGACAATGATATTATGGGGATTGCTTGCCGTGACATACAGCTATGTATAGCTTAAATTCGTGGCAATTTCAGGCAGGTAATCACCTTTGCTTGTAGCTAGTTGAGTTTTATTGAATCATTTATAGAGTCAACGTGCTTCGCATTGGTAGTCATCAAACGTTCCTCTAGCGTTATACACGACCCCTATAAGCCTTACACAATGCAGTTTTATAGCCATTTAGCAAGAGAATGTATTGTGCGGCGTCGAACACATGATTTAGACTGTACATCGTTGTAATCAGAGTATACCTATATACCGCAGATAAATCATTGTTAATGGCATGGCGTATTCAGGGTCGTGAATTGATCGAAATATCTATGGTCGGTCTACAGAGTGAAAGTGCATCCTTTAAATAACGAAACTTTCGCATCCTATCTAATTGCCAATGGGTGAATTCACGAGTGTCATGATATCAGGTGTACGCGTAAATAGCATTCGGCATGTACGTTGTCATCCATCAATAGACGTCTATATACGTTGAGTTCAAGAAGACATTGATGCGTTTTGACTATCTTAAACTGCATTCTATACAATTCCAATTTATATTAAGTTGTCTGCTCTTGTCCATCAACGTAACCCGAAACTTTACCGCCTTCAAATCACTCAAAGAAAAAATAGATATAAGCAGTATATTATGTTATACACCTATATGACAACCTACACCTTTATTATATTTTGTTTTGGATCTCTCACCCTGAAATCAGTAATTTCGAAAAAATTTATTAAATAAAAACGTAATGTTCTAAGATTGAAGAAGTCCATGCATCTGTTTCATAGGTAGCGTAACCATTCGATTGTAAATGAGGAGTCAAATTTAGCCTGCGGATATTTAGATTCGAGGTCAAAAAAAGCCTAGCGTTTCCGGGCAAGTACGTGCATGCGTCGTTGATTTCCAAGCAAGTCGGTAGATGAGGATTTGGTGCGAATCGAAGACTTTCCACCGGGAGTTGTAGGTGAAATTATCAAAAGCAAAATGATGCTATCTGAATGCATAGGATGTTTAATGAACTAACAGGAGACGTTTTCCCCCGGGAATAATGTTTATGACCGCTATCATCGTGACACTGCACTGATAGAGTTATCAAGTTGACTAGGTTCAGCAATCGATTGGCTGCAGGTCTACACAAATAACAAAGTGATATTCCGATATTCGTGGAGGATTCAACCTATTTAATTTCTTTTAGGTGTATTCCGTATTTGCTGTTGACCTAATGGATTCCTTTGTACGTAATTGAACTCCAATATCTAGATTATTTGCAACTCCTGTGAAGGCAAGTGAAAGAACTTGAATGTTTTTCATCGTACAAATGTATATCTCGAGGGGCACAACAACCGAACAGATTTCTACTGCTCCCAGGTGCTGCATTTGTTCTTTATCGCCATATACAGAATATTTAACAGTTTCCTTGATTATTCAACTGGCAATTTCTTTCAAGACTCGATGTCTTTCACGGGAGTACTGGTGAAAGGAAAGGCATTTCGATTTTATCTAGCACTGCAGATTTGAAGTGCAGTCTACGAACACTGTAATTGCCAAAGCACAGCAACTGGAAATACTCAACAAGAACACTGATCTTCTGGGGTTTTTTTTCCTGTTACGCAGGCCTGTAATTACCAACGTTGGCGACACTTTCTCCTATATATGGCGACCTTTACTAATAAAGGTCATTTGTAAGTATCCCAATTTTGAATTTCGTATATTATGTAAATATACACTGAAAAACATGTCACCTGAAACAAATCATCGTCTGGTTTGACATATATCTGACTATCGCCGTTATATATTTCATCGTCAAGCTCGACAAAAAATCTTTACTATTACTACACAATGAAGAACATGCCACCTGAACTAGAGCGTTGCAGGCTCGTCAATGGGCTTACTAGTGACACCCAATCGTCGATCTGGCCCCCCATAAACAATCTTACTAAACGTTGCCCTGTTTTATTACCTGGTCCGACAAATCTCAAGTAACAGTGCAGCTATACTTCAGTATCTGGCTCGGCAATCTTAGTAACAAACATTGCTACATTTTTTTTCAGTGAGACAGCATTATCACAACAGATAATGTTGTCACACTGTAAATTATTTGGTGTCGATCAACAAAGATAACGAAAATTGGTACATGTACTTCAAACAAGAAAATTTGTAATAATGTTAGTAACATTTTTTGTCGCGCTAGACGATGAAATATATGTAGCACCGTTTGTAGGATCGCTATTCGATATACTATGATGAATTAAACCATATACTGTTTGGGATGATATGATTTCCGCATTGTAGCACCAGTAGTAACACGTCAACAATATTTGTCAGGCACCGTTATTGATTTATCTTTCTCTGATCAGTGAGTTACTGTTTGGCAATCACTGTTTAATATATCTGTATATTTCATTTAAAGGGGAACACAAAAGCGATGCTCTACTTCCTTAATGGTTAAAATGTCAGTAAGTCACGAAAAACTCATCTTACTCACAATAAGAGAAAAAGCATTATTAAAATTAGCCATGATCCATTAGCATTAGCCTTAGTATACTATATATATATATATATATATATATATATATATATATATATATATATATATATATATATATATATATATATATATATATATATATATATAAAGTAGAGGTTTTAAATATGCTATAGATTTATGTGAAATATGTAAATTAATAAGCAAGTCAAGCCCACCTAATTTATAATATATATTTGGTAGTAATCTCTCGGGAGGTAAAAACGGTGGTCATCGCTCTGTAAATCCCCATAAAGAGGAATAGCAGGCGTGATTCTTTCCAACCCGTCTTTTTCTCTGCGATGCATCGCACAGAGATTAAGGAGTCACGCATTGCTCTTGAAGCAAACGATTCATGTTGACTTTGGGATTAATTCAATTGGTTTTCATATCTTAGGAGTAAGAACTTAACATGGTAAGGATGCAATGTATGGGCATGTTTATAAAATGGGGATATTGACAAACGTAAAGAACAAACACTTTTTGTCCATGTTAAAGCATAAGACTAATGTGTTATAAAGTATGGTTTCAAATGTCAAGCTCCCCTGTATGCATTCTGATGAGGATGCCTAGAACTAGAAAATGTGGCATGATCCCATCTGGCTAGATTTGGTAAATGTCAAATGCATATAGTCAAGGTATGTCATGCCTATACTGAAGGCGTTATGCGATGCAAGAGACTTGGTTTTTAGCGATGATCGGTACGATGTTATCTTAGTGATCTCCAGTTAGTAGTAAGTTTGAAATGCCAATTTGTGTGGTCACATTATGATATGTATCCAGGCTACATATATATTGAGGGGAAACCTAGTGATGAACAATACTGAGGCAATTGATTTTAAGAGATATGAAACTCCTAACTATGGTTCTTTCCTCAATGTACAGCACGTCTTTCGAGTTACATTTGCCATTTCTCACTCTTCTGTGTATCCAAATCTTCAACAATACAGCTAATACGTAATCAGCTTCGCTTGGTAATTAATCTTATCTTATAATAGTGACCTGCAAATTAGAATATCTTTGAAATGCCGGAATTCGTGTAATACAAGTTACTAGTATCGTAATATACCCCTGCAACGATTCATCGACAGTGGATACCATAGATTTGTTTGTTTGACTGTTTTCTGTCTGTCTATTACAGTAACTACACTCTTCTTCGTTCATGTCAAACGTACACTAAGCTGTAAAATACATGTACTAGTTAGTTAGCAAGCAACTAAAGAACTATATGTACTCTAGTCAATACCTACCAATTACTGCCGAACGTAGCTCACAATAATATCTTGTTCAGGTACATGTCTACAGTTAAATCTTATTTTGCACTCACTGTTGATACAGCTGAATGCAACACATGATAACATTGCGTGACATGCAAGATTTTTAAGATTCGTGTGTACGTAATTGACTACGTTATTCAAGAAAGCGCGAAATGCTCTAGGAAAGTGTATTTCTTGAACTCCTCGACATTGCTTTATCATGCGATAATGAAAGAAATCTTTATCAGGCGTAACACACTGTGATATCTGAATAAAGGTTACATGACAGGCGTTTGCTAACTAAATCCAATCTGTCGAATAAAGACTTATGCACCCCGGAAATAAAAGTATCAATCTCGCTTTCTTCAAGAAATGCCCAACCTATATTGATATTAAGACAAAATCAGGGGCCACGTGTTTTGAATTAGAGGTCAAATTGATCGGCTCATGTTTTATTCCAAAATGGCTGCCGTGTAATGTCACGCCCATGGAAAAATAAGCAATTGTTGATTTCCTCGAAAACAAGATGGTGAACCCTAAAAGTTCATTTATTATTTCAAAAGGACCAGGAACAATCTTTTACATGAGAGCGTTTTTAGATTTTTAAATAAGCAATTAATTGTTACGTAAATTGGCTGCTGGGGCAAATATTACCTTGAATTCTTAGTTATTCTTGGTGATATTTCAGAGTGTCAAAAATATAATATTGTATCGGAGTCTCATGCCCAAAATGTACAACTTTGTCTTGTTTGGGGGGAATATCTACTCGCGATCGTGTCGTCTATAGAAATAAAAACGTGACTAGAACAATGAATGGATTCTGTTACAATAAAAAACCACTGAAATAATCAAAAGATGGTACATTTCATAGCTGAAACATACGTTTTATTTATAATATGAATGTGCTGGCGTAGGTTTGAGGCAATTATCTTTGTTGTCAGCGGAAATGAATGGCATTGCCTTCTTCAACTCCACGCAGGTGATCCTATCTCGGTAAAAAAAAACGAAGCATAGAGTGGTAACTCAAGATTGGATAAAATATTTTGAACATAAATTTGCTGTCTTGTGATAACATTCAAGTATAAAGACGCCATCATCATTCTGGGGGAAAACCAAGAAGTCCCTAAAGTGTACACTGTTGTATTTATAATAGGGTTTGAGTTCATTTATATACAACATATCTACTATTGATAGATGGATGATCTGAAAGATGTAGGCGGACGGTAGAAGCTGTTTGATGACTAACATTATTCTCTTCACATATATAAGTACACATACTAGAAAGATGGATGTGTTATTGAAAGAATAGTTGTCAATGTTAACGTTCCTTATCTCTCCCCATAAAAGAAACATCGGTCTATCGATCGCGGATATCATAGTGACAACATCAGGTTTGCGCATGCTGCGACGTACTGTTGGGTATTAGCTATCGTTATCTGTATATCACGCTCTGGTTTATCTGTGGGAATGAAGAATATTTTTTCTATGCTTGAAGTCGGGAATGATTTTGCATAATCGTTATTTGAGTTTGGAAAGATTTATTTGCAATTACGTTAATTTTATAAACCTAAAAATATCTTTAATCGAATGATGATTAGAACATTAACATGCCCTTAAGATATGCTGGTTTAAGTTCACTTGATATTTATCGGTATGATTTTTTAAATTCTTGTGATTACCAATAAAGTGAGTCCGATTTGGCTATATCTGCAAATCAAATGATATAGTTTATTCATCCTGTGCGTTTTCACAAAAATGATGCCATTCTTGTCAGATTTGGCTATATTCTGCGAATCAATATATCTCTTATTAATACCAAGTATCATATTTCATTTCCTCGGAATAATATCGAAAAATCTCGATTCTATGGAAACTTCACAATATTGATGCTGTTCTTACAAGGTTACATGAGAATCAAGAATATAATATTTATATCGATTATAATATTTAATTGCATCGGAATACCGTGAAGAAGATTGACAAAGTCTTGATTCTATCGAACCTTAGACAAAAAATGATGCCGTCATTGTCCATATTGCGTCTTGACTGTCCAGAATCTCCTGCGTCATCCACTCTGCATTGATGGAGTGACTATTATAGCGAGACAGAAATTATCCTCACACCGACCAGAGTTAATAGCATTAAATAGAAATTATTGCTCTCCAACAGTAAATTTAATGGTATTGCATATAGGTGATGAGATTTAAATGCCACTGACTTGCCCGGCATAAAGCATTAGAAAAGTCTTGTTTGCTCGATTGATGCATCAGAATTCAAAACAATTAAATTTGTTATTCCTAAGCAAATGCGTGTGATAAATACTATAAAAGTGTATTACTTCATGACTTTTGACTCTCAAACGATGTTTACTCGGTATAACACCAGTATTACCTTTTACACGGTAAACGTAAATGGGTGCCCCTATCCCCAGGTCTAAGGTAGTGCATTTGTATGACTTCCCACGTGCACACGTACGTAGTAAGAATACTAATACAGTGTCTGTATATGTTGGCGAAATTTATATTGGAAGTGTTTTGAATGACAGAAGATAAAACAAACAGAAACATAGTTTTTTTTTTTATTTCATTGCAAGTCTTAGAATTAACAAACATATCACAGTCACTGTGATACTGTACTGGAAAATATAGAGCTGTAGATAATATATATGAAAGAAGCCTTCGTACAAGCCATAGATCCCCAATTTTTTATTTCTTTTTGACTATTGAATGAATGAATGAATGAATGAATGAATGAATGAATGAATGAATGAAATTAATTTATTTCTTTTTTCAATTATGACCAAAAAGGTCGAGGTCAAATATGAAGATAATACTAGAAAGATCATTTCGGATAATAATAGGGGAGTAGAAACTGAATGGAATCGCTAGTTTTAAGATTTGCAGTAAATCATGGTTTCTTACTACAAATATGGCCGCCATTCAGTAAATGTAATTACAAGAGCATTAAAAGTAATGAATGTGCTTGTTTCATTTGTTCATTAATGTTAACTCATAGACAAACTCTAAAAGAAATGGCAACATTTAAATACAACAAGGTGTCTGCAATGTACAAGAAATAACTTGATTTTGATAATTAACTCTGAAAGTCACAGTCAAGGTCAATGTTCAAAGTTTAATATATACCACATGTAAACTGAATGCCTTCTGTAAGGGGAAAGCTTTTACATTGTTGTTCCTACACACGGCAGTAATTATTGAAATGCAAAGTTCTGAGCGATAGCTTTCCTACATAATCGGCGAAATGATTGCACCAAATTTTTACTCTGTGAAGTTCGAAGTCTGCATATTTAAGATATTGCCTAATAACCGAAAATCGTGAATTATGCAAATGAATTATTAAGATAGCTACATCGATAGACACGTGCATTTTGTTATGACCAATTTATGTATCAAATTCTATGAATTTACAAGCTAGCATTTTTTACATATTTTCTAATTAATGAATAACCATTAATTATGCAAATGAGCCAATTACACTTAAAAACTACATAAACAAAATCGAACAAACTCGCGTGCTTCATTATCATTAATACATGTACCAAATTATATAGAATTTGAAGAGTGTATTCTTAAGATATTGCATAATTACCGAAAATCATTAATTATGCAAATGAAATATTGAAACTGAAATTTGGGGCAAGTTGCGTATCAAAACAGATAACCAAAACATGAAAATTATTATGTAAACTTCATCACATATGCTACGAAAATAAACCTGAAAAATAGACTAGAAGGTGTTATACATACATACATACATACATACATACATACATACATACATACATACATACATACATACATACATACATACATACATAAATGCAGGCAGGCAGGCAGGCAGGCTGACTGGCAGGCAGACAGACAGACAGACAGACAGACAGACAGACAGACAGACAGACAGACAGACAGACCACTGAAACATAACCTCCCCTTACGGAAGGTAAAATTACATATGTTACACCCAAATGGTAACATGAAAATGAATCGGTCTTTTTTTGTTTGTTTTTATGATGAACAGGCTTGCTTATAATTAACTCAAAAAATGTCTCCGATGGTATCTCTGTCCAACCTTGTAATCACATACTAGTAATTGGCTAATTATATAGGGGAAATCACTATCGAGTTACACTATCTAGCTAGTGTGCATTGTAGTCATGAGCAATACTAAAACAAATCGTGATAACCAGCACCCATAGTTGTTTTACCGTATAAAACACGGAAATGTACTGTAATAATGAAAAGTGTGTAAATTCAAAGACTACAGATAAGTATTGTCCTTACAGTAACTAAATAGACCTTAGATGTTATGTAGTAGTAAAGTGTCATCTTTTATTCAATTCAAGAATAAAGTTGTTGATTTGATTACGACACAACAAGACACTACTCAGTGATTCATCTACATTCATACGATCTTTATATACAATTAAAGAACAGCTCGAAAAGTTCCCGTCATTGCCTCATTACACTCAATCTCATTTTGATGTAGTATTTGCCTCATTTGTATTCATAGTGCTGTATTAATAGTTAATTGATATTCAAATCAACTAATTGATATGCATTCCTTCAACATTCGTTGATTCTCATGTGTAACAAGTTACAGTGTATGAACAATTCATCAATTGTAGTACCGCCATATATTTTTGGAATTTTAATTCAAAGAAAATAATGTTAGCTAGCTCTAAAATACAAATTTCAAAATTCTGAATCTTCAATAGTTCCATCGGTGTTCAGTATATCCCTGATATTTACTGACAAATTACATGACAAGCACTTTATAAATATTAACTAGACAAGTACTGTTTCCCCAGTGACTTACTGCCAATAAAAATGACTTTATTCCAACAAAGCGCAAGAAGATGTAATCATCGTGCGATTCAACAGGGAATGGAATTGAAAACTGGACTTGTTAGGAATAGAAAGCTCACTTATTAGTAAGTGCATTGCGTTTTTGTGCAACATATCATTTGATTTGGTTGATTGTCACGGGTTCATAAGTCAACACTTTGACTGCAGGCTTATTAATATTATCGACCATCACGAAGGCCCCATCAGATTACCAATGGGAATAACCATTTTCTTAAAAAGAACTGATTACTGTAATAGCAGACAAATGCAGTTCTTTTCCCCAAAAAAGAAGTGTAACAGTTGTATATTTAGCATAGATTTACATCGACTGGAAAAAAAAAGATTTTAGATAACAATTTGCTGAGTAACGAAAACATTATTGGATGAATGCACCCTTGATCCATAGGCCCATATGTCAATGGATGCGACTGACTGTGGTATCATTATCTGTAATTACATAGATTTTCATGATAACTCTAGATACAAATATAAAAGTAATGACAGTACTAACCAATTAAAAAGGACCAGTTTTGTACGATTTATATCATGAAGATGGGTATAATGGGCATTTCAGGAATACTATAAATTTAGCACGTACGTGTAGATACTTTGATGATGCCGCATTCACAAACGTGGCGTCTAAAGCAGACAAAAGAAGATCGACAACAAAGAACGTACCCTTCTTGCGATTTAGACAACGTTGCTTGAGGTCGGGGACAGTATAACCTACCGAATGAGTTGTGAACAAATATCAGGAATAACTCGCGTTAATTTCATTCTCGGAGAACGTTTAGTCGGAGAACCTCATCTCTCAACATATAAACATTCTAAAGCCTCGCATGGGGCACATGGTACATTGAAGACAATATATAGTCAGTTGTAGAATCGTTGCTATGGCAAACTAACAGTCTTTACCCAGCATGATAGTGCTTGAAACGTAGATGGCGAATACGAATGGTAAATATTCCACACGTCCTGAGCTGTTTTCCACACTATGGAATAATTCCAGACTAACAAGAGAATGTAAATATAAAGCAAGAGGAATCTTTGCTGATAGTGAATAGCGAATACATTTAAATTTCCGTACCATTTGAGAGTTGACATGTCCATAATACACCCAATATCATAATTAGATTACGAAAGATTGATTGGCCAGTTT